>NC_091296.1:59274680-59279680 GCF_038502225.1 Cherax quadricarinatus
GCAATGTGTGAAGTACACTTTAAGAGTCATTTATAAAAATAATAACAAAAGATTATAAAAATCTACAAATATTTATGTTATTACTATCAAAATTCGAAAATACATTGAACAAATAGGACATCCAACAAATACTTATATAAACATATAAATACAATAAAAATATTACTATGTAAATACAATAATACTTTCGTAAATATGTCAATATAACAGTAATATTATTAAAGCAAATAATAATACTACAGTATTATTATCTAAGTAAATATTACAATAATGTTATCCACGTTAATACAATATTATCCATATAATACAACAATAATACTTAGATAATATAGTTGCATTTGCACATTCACAATGTAAATACAATATGTAAATACCACAGTAATATTGTGTAAATATGTAAATGCAACAATATTATTGTATGAATGGTTATAATTATGACCATAATTTTTAAAGAGGTGGACTGGTAAGCCAGCGGAAGGTCTCGGTCAGATGACCAAAAGCTCGAACGGCGGGTCATCAACTAAGACCCGCGCCAGGAAACACTTGTCCTGTTTCCTGATAAATCTTACCTAACCTAACCTAACAAGAGTAAAGATATTGCAAAAAATTATTTTTATAGGGGTGGACCGGTAAGCCAACGGAAGGCCTCGGTCAGATGACGAAAATCTCCAGCCGTGGGTCATCATATGACTAAGACCCGCGTCAGGAAACACTTGTCCTAACCTAATAATATTGTGTAAATATGTAAATAAGACATTAATATTATTTGCAAATACAACAATAATGTAAGATATTTCAGTAAGCAACACCTGAGGACCTCCAATTCATGGTAAGCTCTTCAAACACTTTCCTCGAAGAGTACCTCAGTTGGATCTCCTGGACATTACTATAAATGTAATCTTAATAAATTCTCCCCCCCCCCCTCACAACTGTTGCTTTATACAAATATACATACAGTTTTCTTTATTTTTTATTCGCTGTTATATTTCTTTCTATGGCTAGTCATTTTCTTATTTTATTCTTCAATCTGCAGTGTATATCGTTAACCTGTAGTGTATATCGTTAATCTGCAGTGTATATCGTTAACCTGTAGTGTATATCGTTAATCTGTAGTGTATATCGTTAATCTGTAGTGTATATCGTTAACCTGTAGTGTATATCGTTAACCTGTAGTGTATTTCGTTATCCTGCAGTGTAAATCGTTAATCTGTAGTGTGTATCGTTAATCTGTAGTGTATATCGTTAACCTGTAGTGTATATCGTTAACCTGTAATGTATGTCGTTAACCTGTAGTGTATTTCGTTATCCTGCAGTGTAAATCGTTAATCTGTAGTGTATATCGTTAACCTGTAGTGTATATCGTTAATCTGTAGTGTATATCGTTAATCTGTAGTGTATATCGTTAACCTGTAGTGTATTTCGTTAACCTGTAGTGTATATCGTTAACCTGTAGTGTATATCGTTAACCTGTAGTGTATATCGTTAACCTGTAGTGTATATCGTTAACCTGTAGTGTATATCGTTAACCTGTAGTGTATTTCGTTATCCTGCAGTGTAAATCGTTATCCTGCAGTGTAAATCCTTAGCGTGCGTGTATATTTTTAATCCCTGCTCTATATTCTGGGCCTGACCTATTTCCAGTAGAGGCCCTCACCCCCCTGTGACAACGTCTTCAGCTGCCGCTTCGCTCCACTCCTTTCACTGGCTCCACTATAAATACTCCATTCTTATGTCTCTGTATTAATTGATAAGTCCCTGGAGCGAAACGTCGTCTCTTAATAAAGATACCCAGGTATTGGAAATATCTTAATTCATGAGCTTGTTGGTATTGTATAGCTATGATCCAAAGACATTGTGACTTGCTGTTTTATTCGTCAGGAAAAAGGGCAAGTGCCTCCTAACACGGGTCCTAATCATTTAGATGACCCATTAGTAATCAGTATATACAGTACATTGTAACTGTTACTGGCTGTGGCTTGTAGGACAACTCAGTATTGCAGACCTGCAGCAGTACTACTGGAGTTTGTGAAAGGAAGTTCTACCCCACGAAGCTCTATAACAAGAACCTCTACAGCAAAACCACTACTATTAGCTTCACGGAAAGAAGCTTCACTTCAAGAAGCTCTACAGCATAAAACTCTATAAAAATAACTTTTACAAGAAGAGCTACAAGAAGTATCACAAAAGAAGCTTTACATCAAGAAGTTTTACATCATGAGGCTCTGTAACAAGAGCGTTTACAGTAAAACGAATGAACACCCTCTCACACGTCATCATCCTTGTGGGGATAATCAACAAGGAGGAGACCCCTCAGAGTTCCCAACAGTGGGGAACTATTCTAAACTTTTCCGAAGGAGGGAGCGACCAGTGTCTCCATGTAATGGGTGTTTGTTTTGTCTTTGACGTCACGGTGAGGCGTCCCACGTTTTCTCGCCAGTAACGATCCGTTGCTGGAACTACTCCCCTTCGTCATGGTAACGATGCAATGGCAGGAGACGGGGCTCCACCCACGTGGATATGTGATCATCTGTTAGCTGCTCTGGTATCCAGAACACAGCCTGGAGACCCAGCTGCCAATGGTAGACCTCGTGCATGGTGGTCTAGTCTACAGGGAAATTAAGTTTAATGTGTTGTCTTCATTGTACCTCCATTGCAGTACACATTTTATTTCCGTGGAGAAAGTTCTTGAGCATTCCGGACGTAGATTATCCACAATAATATTTTTTACAACACTTAAATCTTTTTCTTCGACTGTGCCATTAGTACATTTCTCTTGATTTAGCGAGGAATTTCGGTGAACTATGTATCATTTGCAAGCGGAAATCGGGATCAAGCTGGACATCTCAACATCTGATTGTGTTTACAGGGGTTTACTCGTCTTGAAACTGGTATCTGGGAGAGCCGGACATGAAGAAGACAATGTGTGTTTAGCGCATTCTGGTGTAGATACACGGAGATCACACCTCTCTTAAATAAGCATGAAAGCAGCTTCAGCCTCTATAAGCTGTGAGGAAATAAACCTCTTAATGTATATATCCATATATCCCGTTTGAGACGGATCTTCTTCTTGATTTGCCGGTACCCTCCCGGCCCGGGTCTTTTCCAGATGGTGACTCGGCCTTGGCTCCGTGTCTTGGTCAACATACTGGTCAATGTAACTGAAGGAAAATGTCGGTTGCCTCTCTACAACACGGTTATGTTATTTATATACCTAATAAACGGTTTCAATATTATTTTTAGAATATGAATAAACTTAACAATTGTTAATAATTCGTAAACCTTTGGATATTCGGAGATTTTAAATATAATTAATAACAAGCGTTTTAGATGTCATACGAGATTTGTACTAATAAGGTAGTAGTGGTAACAAAGTGTCTTCGGAGGTATATGGCCGTTTAAGAGGGGTTCCATAATATTGGTGATGGGTTCTGGATTCCATTATGTGCACCTACCTTGCTTATCTTTGGATCATACCTAATTAAAAGCCCCTTCCATCCCTCCTTTCCAACTGCTGTTTAATTTCTGGAAAGACAGTGAGTGAATTAATGAAGGTGAAGGTGTTTCTTCTTTTTTCGGGTTACCCTGCCTAGGTGGAGACGGCCGGTGGGTTGAAATAATAATAATAATAATGATAATAATACCAAATGATAATAATAATAATATAATTTGTCACGATATGTAAACAAGAGCAATTTCACTTGTGTAAATCGCCGCTCATTAGCAGTGAAAAGGTCAATAAATCATTAAAATTACTTGATGATGGGCAATTCAGAACAAAATACTTCGAATTGTTTGTTGCAATTTAATGGAGTTGGATTTCGGTTATTATGGGCGATATTTTGACTAGATATTGAAGCAGTGACAGTTGTATTGCCTATGTTTATTTTAATGAGAGAGAGTGTATGTAGGATATTACACTCGTGTTTACACGGATGATACAGTGTGTATACCGACGTATGAGAAGAATAACAAAAAAAAAGGCACAATACCGATGTTGTATTTAAATTTAAGAGTTATATCCCCAAGAAACTGGTTTTGGCTCAAATAGCAACGCTCTTCTTGCCGAATAAGGCAAGCGAAAAATTGTGTATGTAGTAATTTCGCAAAAATCATTCTGAACCTAACGAAAAAATATATCTCATTGTGCTTGTTTATTATTAAATTACTGTAAGCTTATCTAAAACATATTTAATTGAATTAGGCTAAATAAAAATTGCGATTGTTATAACAACGTTAGGTAAGTTTTCTAGGGATCTTCTGATACAATATTATTAATTTTTACATTAAAATAAATGAAAAAATATATCTTTAAGAGAAATTTTTAGAACTTAATTTTAAATGAGTTCTTGCTAATTGACCAATTTTACCTATTCGGCACGACATACATATATATATCTATATTAGATTTCGCCCATACCGGGAGACACTTGGGAACCGTAATTTTCTACGGCCTTCTTGTGCATCATCTGTTGGCTGGTGGATGCTGGGGGCGATGCTTTTGGACTTGCTACTTCAAGAGCTGGTGAGCCGGTGTTGGTACTGATGTTCACAACGTTCCTGGTCCTCCCATTTTGTGTGTGTGACCTGAATAATGCAGCCCACTCTCTGTAATGAACTCCGGACACGCTTTCTACCACCCTTTAGCTCTCGGGCAAATTTAATTTTAACTGACCTCTGACTTCCATGTATCTCAATTAATCCGGTTAATGGTTCAGAAAAGACTCACATTCAAGGCGAAGGTTTTACTGGTACAACGTTTCGCTCTCTGTAGACTGGTTACGTTTTAGATGGTTGGTATGTTACTGTTTTGCCTGTGCTGGGAAAAAACTTTCCTAAAACATCTTCTATGTTGAATAAATTTCAAACAGTGGTCGCCATGGTGGGCGTTCTTTCGTGTTTTGTTGACTGGACTATGTTTGGTCCTGACGTTGTAATTTGGAATTTCTTCGTGTCCAGTGCAGAAATGTTTTCCCCGACGGTTAATAACCCAACAGTGCCCA
>NC_091296.1:59284680-59337180 GCF_038502225.1 Cherax quadricarinatus
TGTCAATTCCTCTCAGTATTTTGTATGTCGTTATCATGTCCCTCCTATCTCTCCTGTCCTCCAGTGTCGTCACGTTGATTTCCCTTAACCTCTCCTCGTAGGGCATACCTCTTAGCTCTGTGTATGTGTGTGTGTGTGTACTCACCTAATTGTACTCACCTAATTGTGGTTGCAGGGGTCGAGACTCAGCTCCTGGCCCCGCCTCTTCACTGATTGCTACTAGGTCCTCTCTCTCTCTGCTTCCTGAGCTTTATCATACCTCTTCTTAAAACTATGTTTGGTTCCTGCCTCCACTACTTCACTTGCTAGGCTATTCCACTTCCTGACAACTCTATGACTGAAGAAATACTTCCTAACGTCCCTGTGACTCGTCTGAGTCTTCAGCTTCCAGTTGTGACCCCTTGTTCCTGTGTCCCCTCTCTGGAACATCCTATCTCTGTCCACCTTGTCTATTCCCCGCAGTATCTTGTATGTCGTTATCATGTCTCCCCTGACCCTTCTGTCCTCCAGTGTCGCCAGTCCGATTTCCCTCAACCTTTCCTCGTACGACATTCCCCTGAGCTCTGGGACTAGCCTTGTTGCAAACCTTTGTACTTTCTCTAACTTCTTGACGTGCTTGACCAGGTGTGGGTTCCAGACTGGTGCTGCATACTCCAGTATGGGCCTAACATACACAGTGTACAGTGTCTTGAACGATTCCTTATTAAGGTATCGGAACGCTATTCTCAGGTTTGCCAGGCGCCCGTATGCTGCAGCAGTTATTTGGTTGATGTGTGCCTCCGGTGACGTGCTCGGTGTTATGGTCACCCCTAGGTCTTACTCCCTGAGTGAGGTCTGTAGTCTTTGTCCACCTAGCCTATACTCTGTCTGCGGTCTTCTTTGCCCCTCTCCAATCTTCATGACTTTACATTTGGCAGGACTGAATTCGAGAAGCCAGTTTCTGGACCACATGTCCAGCCTGTCCAGGTCTCTTTGCAGTCCTGCCTCATCCTCATCCGATTTAATTCTTCTCATCAACTTCACATCATCTGCGAATAGGGACACTTCAGAGTCTATTCCTTCCATCATGTCGTTCGCATATATCAAAAATAGCACTGGCCCTAGAACTGACCCCTGTGATACCTCTTCACGTACCATGACTCGTTGCTGCCTCCCTGTCAGGTATTCTCTGATCCATTGCAGTGCCCTCCCTGTTACATGCGCCTGATCCTCCAGCTTCTGCACTAATCTCTTGTGGGGAACTGTGTCAAAGGCCTTCCTGCAGTCTAGGAAAACGCAATCAACCCACCCCTCTCTCTCGTGTCTTACTTCTGTTACCTTGTCATAAAACTCCAGGAGGTTTGTGATAAAAGATTTGCCTTCCATGAACCCATGTTGGTTTTCATTTATAATCTTGTTCCGTTCCAGGTGTTCGACCACTCTCCGCCTGATAATCTTCTCCATGACTTTGCACACAATACATGTCAGAGACACAGGTCTGTAGTTAAGCGCCTAGTTTCTGTTTCCTTTCTTAAATATGGGGACTACATTTGCTGTCTTCCATTTCTCAGGTAGTTGCCCAGTTTCAAGGGATGTGTTGAAGATTGTGGTTAGAGGCACGCACAGGATCTCTGCTCCTTCTCTAAGGACCCATGGGGAGATGTTGTCCGGTCCCATCGCCTTTGAGGTATCAAGGTCACTTAGCAGCTTCTTCACCTCCTCCTCGGTTGTTCGTATGTCATCCAACACTTGGTGGTATATTCCCTCT
Source organism: Cherax quadricarinatus (assembly GCF_038502225.1). Taxonomy (NCBI): domain Eukaryota; kingdom Metazoa; phylum Arthropoda; class Malacostraca; order Decapoda; family Parastacidae; genus Cherax; species Cherax quadricarinatus. The sequence continues at coordinate 59,286,428 of NC_091296.1, forward strand.
TGATGTTCCCTTCTGTGCTGACTTCCCACAGCCCTTCCTGTCTCTACTGTAAAAACTTCCTTAAATTTCCTGTTTAGCTCCTCACATACCTCCTGGTCATTTCTTGTGAGTTCTCCCCCTTCTGTCCTTAATCTGGTCACCTGGTCTTTGACTGTTGTCTTCCTCCTGATGTGGCTATACAACAGTTTCGGGTCAGTCTTGATTTTCGATGCTATGTCATTTTCATACTGTCGCTGGGCCTCCCTCCTTACCTGTGCGTACTCATTCCTGGGTCTGCGACTGATCTCCCTATTTTCGTGTGTTCTCTGCCTTCTGTACTTTTTCCATTCTCTATTGCACTTTTTTGCTTCCTTACACCGTCGGGTAAACCAGGGGCTCGTTCTGGTCTTCCCATTGTTTCTGTTGCCCTTGGGAATAAACCTTTCCACTGCCTCCTTGCATTTTGTTGTTACATATTCCATCATTTCATTTACTGGCTTTCCTGCCAGTTCTCTGTCCCATGGGACCTCCTGCAGGAAGTTCCTCAACCCTATGTAGTCCCCTCTTTTATAGTCAGGCTTTTCTCATTCAACTCCTGTTACTCTCTCCACTTGCAGCTCTACTATATATTCAAAGCACAGAACCACATGGTCGCTAGCTCCTAGGGGACTCTCATACTTGATGTCGTCAATGTCTGAACTGCCCAGGGTGAACACAAGGTCCAATCTTGCTGGTTCATCCTCCCCTCTCACTCTGGTAGTGTCCTTAACATGTTGGTGCATGAGGTTTTCCAGCACCACGTCCATCATCTTGGCTCTCCATGTTTCGGGACCCCCATGTGGCTCCAGGTTTTCCCAGTCAATCTCCCTGTGGTTGAAATCCCCCATAACCAGCAACTTTGCTCTGCTGGAGTGAGCTCTTCTTGCCACCCCAGCAAGTGTGTCCACCATTGCTCTGTTGCTCTCTTCATATTCCTCTCTTGGCCTCCTGCAGTTCTGTGGTGGATTATACATCACTGCAATGACCACCTTGTGTTCCCCAGACTGAAGTGTACCTACTATGTAGTCTCTTTCTCCCATCTCATCTATGCCTTCCATTTTCTCGAATTTCCATCTGTTTTTTACTAGCAGAGCAACCCCACCTCCCCCTCTGCCCCTTCTATCTTTCCTCATGATCTGGTATCCTGGTGGGAAGATTGCATCTGTTATTGTCCCCATGAGTTTTGTTTCTGTAACTGCTATGATGTCTGGGGACTTCTCATTGATTCTTTCTTGCCATTCCTCATGTTTATTCGTTAATCCATCTGCATTTGTGTACCAAACCTTCAACTTCTGTTCTAATACTGTAACTGTGGTGCGGGGGGTGGGAACAGAGGGATCGGTGTGTGATGGTTGGTTTGGATTATTCAGTTGCCTTGGGGGTGTCGTGTCTGGGGTCCTTCTGCAGGTGTTTCTGGGGGTGTGCTTGTCCTTCCACTTGTTCCTGGGTTATTCTGCTCTCCTTTTTCATTTCCTCCCATTTCTCCTTTCGTTTCTGAACTCTCTTTCATCGTCTTCCTTTCCTCCTGTGTTCTGTCTCGATCAAGGTACACACTCATGAACTCCTGCCTGCCTCTCAGCCATACTTTCTCCTGCAGGATCATGGTTCGGGGTTGATTCTGCCTTGAAAATTACTTTGAGAGGCCGATTCCTTTTCTTTGTGAACCACCAGATTCTCCGAAAATTTGCCACCTGAGTCATTTCCCCCTCGCCTATCACCTTTATGATACCTTCAATCGCTTTTTTCTCCTCCTGCTTTCTTTCCTCATAAGTTTCCCCTTTAGCTTCGTCTAGCCCATAGACAAACACTGATCTCTCCCTTTCCACCTCCCACTGTGACTCCTATTGCATCTTCTGATGTGTTTTAGTTCCTTCCTTCAGTCCCTTCCCTAGCTATGGCCCCTATGCTCCTTGGTTTTTCCTTCCTGCTCACCTGTTCCTGGCCCCCACAGGTGTCTGGTAAGGTCCCTGCACATGTCCTAGTTCCTTCAATGTCTTCCAACCTCACATTTTGTCCTAGTGTGCTCCCTGTCTTTGTTTTGGCCCCATGTGGGTTTGACAGGACCTCTGCATACAGTTTAGTTTCCATGCTCCCTTCAGACCCGTTGTCTGTGTCTTATGTAGCCATTGCCGATGCTACTTCTGTAATATCTTTGTCTCTATGCTGTTTCAGATGTCTCAGCTCCTCTTCTAATCTCTTTATCTTGTTTTCTGCTGTTGTGGCATGTTGCTTCCACCTTCTGCATTCTGCTTCTAACCTCTCTTCCATCTTCCTTGCCAGCTCTTCTAGTCTCCTTCCCCAGTCTTCCTCCCTTTTTTTGAGCTCTGCTTCCCCGTCCTCCCCCCCAGATTCGTCCTTCGAGCCCCTTGTTCTCATCCTAGTTCTAGGTTCCCCCATTGCTCCACAGAAGGGGGAGGGGTGGTTAGGGGGAGGGGAATAGATGGTTGGGGAGAGGGGGTGGATGGTTATGGGGAGGGGGAAGATGGTTATTGGAGGGGGAGAGGTAGTTGGGGGAGGGGGTTCGATGGTTTGGGGGAGGGGTTAGATGGTTTGGGGGAGGGGTAGGTGGCTAGGGTGAGGTGGTTAGGGAAGGGGGAGAGGTGGTTAGGGGAGGGGGAGTACGTGCTTGAGAGAGAGGGGAGGGATGGTTATAGGGGAGGGGGAGGTTGGTTATTGGAGGGGGAGGTAGTTGGGGGAGGGGGTTAGATGGTATGGGGGAGGGGTTAGATGGTTTGGGGGAGGTGAGGTGGTTAGGGAAGGGGGAGAGGTGGTTAGGGGAGGGGGGGTACGTGTTTGTGTCAAGTGTATATGTGCTTGTGTATGTGTGTGTGCGCACGCACGTGTGTGTGTGTGTGTTCGCGTGTGTGTGTGTGTGTGTATTCGCCTAGTTAGTTACCATATTGTCCTAGTGCAGGTGTGTGTGTGTATGTGTGTGTGTGTGTGTATGTGTGTATATGTGTGTGTTCGTGTGTGGGGGAGGTGTGAGGGGGAGATACTGCTAATACATACCAGTAATTCTGGGTTATAAAAAGCAGAACTTGCTACTAGGGTCTAAAGCTTCTATGAGTGTCTGCCCTTGTGTGTGTGTGTGTGTGTGTGTGTGAGGGAGGGATGGTTAGGGGGGGGTAGGTGGTGTGGTTGAAAGATCCGTTATACCTCTCTGTCGTGCAGGCTCAAATTTAGTCTCAGCTATCTTTCCAAGTAATGCTACTCTCTCCACTTATTGCCCTTTCTGGATTTAAGTATCAATTATTGCTGGTTATTATCCTATTCCTTGTTCACATTGAGAGAGGACTTCCTAGCTTCCTAAGTATTCTTACTGCTAATAACTACCGGTAGAAACACTGCCTTACCCCTACATTACCCCTCGCTAGTCTGCTGTCCTCACCCTCTCCTCAACACCATCTTCACTTTAACTATGCTATTTCTACAATAATTCTGGTAATAGCTTCAGGAGTGAGTGACCAGTATCTAACAGTGATGCAAGGCCAGACGCCAGGATGCAACATGCAAACCACAATAGGTGAGTACTTGCTCTGTGCGGTGCGGTGACAAGTTGCCAGATGCTGATGACGTAGTCGTCGTACTTAGGCCTTCTTTCACTATTTTGGAGATCCTTCACCCGTGATGTTTATTACCATATATGCTCATACATCCCGCGTTCATCACACGATATCACTTTTCACTTATGATAGTATACACTTATATACACTTCACTTTATATGTATAATGGCACACAACTTGTTGTGACGTCACTGCCTCAGCAGGCCTACGACTGCCACCTTCCCTTGTTGTATATTTTATTTTTCCTTTCTCTTTTTTTTTTTTTTACCTTTTTCCCTCTCACTGTATGGTGCCCCACATTACACTTGTTAACCAAACGCTGGTAATTCTTGAACTCCCGCTTCCACACTCACTTTGATCTTTGTATATTTGAATCTGTGTGGCAACAGCGCCTAGTAGACCCACAACGGTTTGTCACTTTGAAATATTACTGATTCAGGCTTCCTCTCGACTTGTTTTAACTAATAACTTTGGTTATCACTCGTAGGATTGTTCAATGACGTTGTCACTACCACTGATTACTGCTAGCAGTTGTTGCACGCCTTAAAACACTAAGGTTCTCGGAGCCTTTTGCCCCCACGTCTGCACGGGATACCTGACCTGACCTGACCTGTGTGTGTGTGTGTGTGTGTGTGTGTGTTTCATTTTCTATTTATAAAACAATTTACTTAACTAGTAAAATGAACATTTAAAATTACATTTTCCTAAAATTTTAATAATTTGCTTGTCGGATTTATAGTATTTGTATAACGACTCTATAAAAGTTTTATACAAAACTATTTATGTAAAAAAATTATTATTTGGTGAAAAGACTAAAAAAAAAATGACTAACCATAATTTTTTAAAAGGGGTGGACTGATAAACCAGCGGAAGGCCTCGGTCAGATGACCAAAAGCTCCAACGGCAGGTCATCATCTAAGACCCGCGTCAGGAAACATTTGTCCCGTTTCCTGACAAACCTTACCTAACCTATCCTAACAAGACTAAAGATATGGTAAAAAAATAATTTTTATAGGAGTGGACCGGTAAGCCAGCGGAAGGCTTCGGTCAGATAACCAAAATCGCCAGCCGTGGGTCATCATGTGACTAACACCCGCGTCAGGAAACACGTTTCCTGTTTCCAGACTTACCTAACCATAATCTTGTCAGAAGATTGTCTTGACAAATATTATAAGTAAAATATGTCATCGTATCTCTTTCAGTATTCACAAGGTATTGAGAAACTATATTACTGAAATTCGGTGGCGTTTGACATTGTCTCTCTTTCAGTATTTAGCAGGTAACTAGGTATTAGTTCCATACACCTGAAGAGGGTGTTCCCTTAGCAGTAAACAGGTGCCTGAGTAGGAATACCATAGCTGAAGCAAATCACAGCTGACCCATAATTCCGTGATTAGAACAATTAAACTGACCCAAAATATCTTCGATGGAACGGTTGACAACCAGCCATACTATGGCACAATCCAGTAGCTGGAACACTTCACAACTATCCCACAGTACCGTGGCTGGAACAATTCACAATTATCCCACAATACCGTGGCTGGAACAATTCACAATTATCCCACAATACCGTGGCTGGAACAATTCACCATTATCCCACAATACCATGGCTGGAACAATTCACCATTATCACACAATACCGTGGCTGGAACAGTTCACCATTATCCCACAATACCATGGCTGGAGCATTTCACCATTATCCCACAATATCATGGCTGGAACAATTCACCATTATCACAATACCGTGGCTGGAACAATTCACCATTATCCCAGAATACCGTGGATGGAACAATTCACAACCATCCCACAATATCGTGGCTGGAACAATTCAAAATTACCCTGAATATGGAGAGACCTTCATCAGCCTCGATGCTAGAGAAGGATTCTTAATCTGAGGAATTGGAGCTACCTCCCCTTCCTTGGATCAAATCTGATTACCACATTCCTGTTCCTCAGAAGCTGTATGTTACCTAGGGGTTTTAACACTTCTTTCTGAACGTAATATTAAATGGATATTTTTTATTACATTCTCTCATTTCAAATTTCCTTCCATTTCTATGGTTTGCCCAGCTTTCATATCCATCATTTCTTCGCTCACTTCCTTCATGTTATTCACTTTGAACCACGGAAGTGACTGTCATTCCTACGATTCCCAGGCATGACATTTGAGCCTTTCATTTCACCACCTGAGTTCAATGTCCTCTTAAAGTCCTCTCTCTCTCTCTCTCTCCAATCTCTTACCAAAAAACATTTATCATCCCACTGTCTCTTTTGATCTCTAACACATCCACCATCACCAGGTAGGTAGACCAGCACCTCCTCCTAGAACATCTTAAAAGTTTGTTAAATGGACACATGTCCAAATAATGAGACATTTAATGCAGCTACGTTTCGCTTACTAGGAACTTTTCAAGGCAATGCAAACCTCTACAGCACATTGAACACACTGTTTATATATGTAATAAGTAAAACTTGCGATTCTGGTTAAAACAGCAACGCACTTCTTGCCGAAAAGGGCAAGCGAAAATTTGTGTATGCAATAATTTCGCAAAAATCATTCTGAATCTAACGAAAAAATAATTTCATTGTGTTTGTTTATTATTAAATTATTGTAAACTTATGTAAAATATATTTAGTAGGATTAGGTAAGTTTCCTAAGGTTCTTCTGTTACAAAAAAAAAAAACTTTAAATGTATAAGAGAAAATTTTAGAAAGGACTTAATTTTAAATGAGATCTTCCTAACTGACCAGTTTTACCCATTCGGCACATGTATATATGCAGTCTGTGTTGACTAGAAATCGTAAAATCTTCCCATTTCCCCAACAACATCTTTTCAAACATTTTCAAAGCCTCTCCATTTTTCCATCATAAAACCTCTCCTTCTCTCCAATATCTTAAAGCCTCTTCGTGTCTCCAACATCTTAAAGCCTCTCCATCTCTCCAGCATCTTAAAGCCTCTCCGTCTCCCCAATATCTTAAAGCCTCTCCACCTTCCCAACACCTCCGCCGTTTCCTTCACCATCACACAACTTTCACTCTTAACAGATCCATTTCCTCCATTGGTTTCCGCACCTTATTTATGCCCTTCCCAAAGTTTTTCTGATTATCAGCGGAATTTAGAACTGAAAGTTCTGCCATTCTAAGCAAATTATGGTAGACCCAGAGTGGTGTTTCATTCTAGATTGTGGCTAGCTTTAACTAGTGGTCCGAAGTAAACCAGACTGGGGTAGGCGTTAGCTGATGTCGCAGACTAAACCAGATTGTGGTAGGCTTTAACTAGTTTTTTCAGAATAAACCAGATTATGGAAGGCTTCAACTGGTGTTCTACACTAAACCAAATTGTGGTAAGCTTTAAATGACATTACTGATTAAATCAGATTGTGGTAGGCTTCAACTGGTGTTCCAAACTAAGCAAGATTGTGGTAGCCTTTAACTGGTATTCGAAAATGTCATTTTCACCTAACTGTCCATCAGTCAGGTGAAGAAAACTATGCAGCACTCAGGGGCATAGCCACCTACGCACGCCGAGCCGTAATTGTGGAGAAAATAAGTTGGTTTGTGTTCCCACGCGATCACCCATCAATCACTGACCACACCCAGACACATCTACAACTCACAGCATCTAAATACTACAGAATTTCACTCCAACTACTTCATTAACATCAGCATATGTTAGATATGGTGAGGACATTCTTTGCATACAAAATATACATTTGAACTTATATACGAAGACATACAAAAATATATTTTAATATATTTACAGACGAAGATCAAACATTATCTTTAAAATTAATTCATTATCCAACTTGCATACGTACTTTATATATATATATATATATATATATATATATATATATATATATATATATATATATATATATATATATATATATATATATATATATATATACATAATATGTATAATATATATAATATATATATATAAAATATATATATATATATATATATATATATATATATATATATATATATATATATATATATATATATATACATATATATATACATATATATGTATATATATGGTATAAACCTTGGTAATAAATACCGACAAGTTGGTTTAGAAAGACACGTAAGCAAACACTATAACATATTTATTAGAAAACGTTTCGGTCCTGGGACCTTGATCACTTCTAACATACAGAGGTAGAAAGACATTATATATAGGCGGAGAGTGAGGTGTGACGCACGTGACCTGAGGAATGTCATAAGAACATAAGAATGGAGGAACACTGTAGAAGGCCTACTGGCCCATGCGAGGCAGGTCCTTATCAAAAACAACCTCTGCCTATTTATATATATATATATATATATATATATATATATATACACACACGTCCACAGCAGGACTCGAACCTGCAAACTCTGCATCAAAGTACGCAGTATTTTACCACGAAGCCAGATCCCAGAAGCCAGAGTGGGGTCTGACTTCGTGGTACTGTGTACTCATGATACTGAATTTACGGGTTCGAGTCCTGCTATGAACGTAGGGATAATGTTTGTAAATAATTTCGCCTGTTTGCGAAATGTTATACATGTATTTCGTTGCCATTCAATACGAGTTTGAAAATGAAATTCATTTTGATAGGATGAGCATTACCTATTGTTCCTTAAGAACAAATATTTTTTTAAAGGGGTTGACGGGTAAGCCAGCGGAAGGCCTCGGTCAGATGACCAAAAGCTCCAGTGGCGGGTTATCATATGACTAAGACCCGCATCAGGAAACACTTGTCCTGTTAATCTTACCTAACTAAACTTGCAAAATTTCGTTGTGGCAGGAAATCTGTCGAAATCGACCCCCATCCCCCAGGTCTGGCAGGCCGTCGACATCGATAAAACAGGAAAACGTTGAGGCTGTGATGGGAATTGTGATGAAGGATGGAAGAGTGACAGTGTGTTAGATAGTGAACACTTAAGGGATTAGAGATGGCTCAGTTGAATCCATTTTCCATGAATATTTGATTGTGTACAAAATCTGTGCTCGATGGACGCCGAAAATGTTGACTCCCGAAATAAAAACAAACCGGATGGGATAAAATACAGAAATAAACCGCACTTGGAGAGAGGAGCTTACGACGACGTTTCAGTGCGACTTGGACCTCTCTTGTCTCGTCCATGTCAGCTGGCCTATATATACTACCGCCTCTCCTTTTTGTTAATGTGACTTTGTAAATGATCCAAGTCGGACCGAAACGTAGTCGTAAGCTGCTCTCTCCTATGTGCGGGTTATTTATGTATTGTTCCAGTCACGGTATTGTGCCTTTTTGTCATTTATTTTGAACCTTAGCTAGTCGTCGTAAGCTCTTCTCTCCTGTGTGCGGGTTATTTGTGTATTGTTCCAGCCACCGTATTGGACCTTTTTGTTCTTCCGGATGGGATGCTGGGAGGCGAACCTTGAGCTTGTGAATCTGGACTGGGAAGCAATTTAAGCAGCGGTTTGTAATCGGGAATGAAACATGGATTCATCGCTATTCTACTGAGTCAAAGCAACAGTCAAAACAATGTAAATACACCAATTCTCCAACATCAAAGACATTGAAAGTCCAACCCAGTGCCGGCAAGATCATGCGTACAATTGTCTGCGATGCAGAGGAAGTCATCCAAATCGTCTACATGCCTCACAAGGTCCACATTACAGGTGAATATCATCCTCATTAGCTTAGGCGTTTCTGCGAGTCAATCCCTGAAAAACGGTGAGGAAATGTGTTGACCATCACCTTGTTGTTGCACGCCAATGCTCCTGCTCACACGTCACGGGTTGCAAAGTCAGCTCTGCAAGAATATGGATTCAAGATGTCGCAACCTCCTTATTCCAGACCTGGCCGGTTCCATGTGGCTTCCGTCTGTTTCTCAAACTGAGGAGCCACTTCCTCCGTGGGACGCGCTGCAAGCATGACAGTGAGCACAAGTCAACTATGGAAGAGTAGCTAGTTTTTCATGTTTTTCATGTATCAGAAAAACTTCGTGAACGTTATAACAAGTGCACAGCTGTTCAGTGGTGGCTATGTTGTGAAATAGTTTTTGTTCTATTTTACTGTCGTTTCTCTTAATGTTAGACTAAGAACTTTTAAATTAATCTCCCCTCGTATAAACCATACCACGGACGGGGATAGAACCCGCGATCAGAGAGTCTCAAAACTCCAGACCGTCGCGTTAGCCACTGGACCAGCTAGCCACAATAAGATTCATCCAACTAGACATATTTCTACACCATAGGAAAGTTAGCATAGGCACCTCTGTTACCACAAATGCAAGTTTTTACAGACGAATCTCCAGCTAGCGTGACCGTGACGAACTCTAGCTTAAGTCCCCTCAAAGCCGTCAACATGACTCACGAAATCGTAATGACACGACTTGAGCTAGAGTTCGTCACGGCCACGCTAGCTGGAGATTCGTCTGTAAAAAACTTGCATTTGTGGTCACAGTGGTGCCTATGCTAACCTTCCTATAGTGTAGAAATATGTCTAGTTGGACGAATCTTATTGTGGCTAACTGGTCCAGTGGCTAACGCGACGGTCTGGAGTTTTGAGACTCTCTGATCGCGGGTTCTATCCCCATCCGTGGTAAGGTTTGTTTACAATCGTGTCATTACGATTTCGTGAGTCATGCTCTCCTCGTATTGCCGTTGAACCTGTAAATTGTATTAATAGTAGCAGTAGTACTGTTCATGGTTTCGTGTTGCATAAATAAGTGTAATTTCAAAATTACGCAATGTACCACTCAAAAGTTTTAGAATTATAAAAGTAACTAAAAAAATTAATTTGATGGCTAACATTTACAAACTTTCCCAAACACTGTGGGACCACCGCAGCAATTATTGTATTTCAATTTTATGCGATTTCCTGTAATTATACAAATGATTTGAATAGCTTTTATCAAAACTCTGGTTTACTTAATTTTTCCATTTTCTTGATCATTGAAATTTTCTATAAAAGAAAACAAGAATCTTGCAATAAAATAAAAAGAATTTTGAAATACAGATAAATTTGGGTGTTGAATGTGCCGTTGATTTAATATATATTTTTACTTGGGGAAAACTGCACTTGAACTGGTAAAAACTCCATTTTCAGAATTATTAGGTAGGCTTATTGCTTAGAATTATATTTAGATATTTCACTGAAATTTTTTTTATATCATACACGCGCTTCAAAAGTGCGAAGAGCCGTCACTCAAGAAAAAAAAAAAACGGTGTCGGTCCGCTCTGGACCATTTTCAAGTCATATTATGAAGTTATAATGGTCTAGGATGGGTCCGAAGCGTCATCGAAAGTTTCTTCGTCAAAATGTGAGAGTTAGTTGTGAATATGCAGTCTTTTACTTGAGAGAGAGGGAAGCAGCTCAAGAAACCCATCTTAACTCTAATCTGCATCCACACAAAAATCAATATTTTCACTAGTAATCCGCAAATTAACTTGAATCTTTATTTTAGGGATTAAAATATTCGTGATATGAGTTTAGATGTGAAATGCAGCCTTGTAGAGCCTCGTGCAGTCACTAAATCTTCAACACAAAAAGTAAGTGGTTATGTGGACTCTCCACTTACACGAAGACGATTTTCAGGGTCACCGCCTCTCCTCTCGGCCTGGTTTCAGACCAGGCCTCCCGGGGGGAAGGTGGCCTGGTCAGCTAGGCTGCTGCTGCTGCTCGTCGCACGCAGTCCATCGTATGCACCACAGCCCGACTGATCAGGAACCGATTTGAGGAATTTATCAAATTACCTTTCGAAGACAGCCAGGGGTCTAGTGGTAGTCCTCATGTTGCGAGTATTACCACTTGATATCTCCCGTATTGCACTTGATATCCCCCGTGTTGCAGTAATTACCATTTGATATCCTCCGTGTTGCTGGAATTACCACTTGATATCCTGTGTTGCAGGAATTACCACTTGATATCCTCCGTGCTGCTGGAATTACCACTTAATATCCTCCGTGTTGCAGGTATTACCACTTGATATCCTCCGTGTTGCAGGAATTACCACTTGATATCCTCCGTGTTGCAGGAATTACCACTTGATATCCTCCGTGTTGCAAGGATCACCACTTGATATCCCCCGTGTTGCAGGAATTACCACTTGATATCCCCCGTGTTGCAATTCGGCTGATGAAAAGCGAGAAGACTATTTCCAAAATAATTAAGGGCTTCTCTCGGTACACAGTTGGAAGGAGTTCCTCTGGGAATCTAATAATCATTCCTGCTAAAAGAAAATCCATCCCAGGTAACCTGAAATTTTTTCAAAATTATCCATTCCCCTTTTATTTTTTCCTAATCTGAGTTGCCGATCCTGCACATACTGTTCACTTTCCTTTACATGATCAATAAAAATTAATTCATCGACGTTTTGAATTTTAATATTACCACCAAAAAAAGAAAAAAGTCCTAATTCATTAGCGGCAAAATAGTCAGGAGTAAAATTCCGAGGATTTTTTTTTTTTGTGGAAGAAGCAATTTTTTTTCAATAATGATATTCAATAACGGGTATTATTACGGCCTTTATGAGAGGAATCTTGAAATTCGTTCCATGGCATGTCTCGGGACACGAAATAATCGCAAATAAACAGCAGGATATTTTTAGACAAGGAAAGAATTTAGTGTTGGTTTGGTGGCTTGAATGGGAGAGTTTGTGGTGATTTTTTTATGAATACTGGTGGCTCCTGATGTGTATGCCCTAGTGTGTCACTAACAATCCGTCACTGTCTTTCGTGTGTCACTAACAAATCCGTCGCTGTTCTTTGTGTCACTAACAGCCGTCACAGTCCTTCGTGTCACCAACAATCCGGCTCTGTCCTTCGTGTGTCACTAATAATCCGTCACTGTTCTTCGTGTTACTAACAATCCGGCACTGTCCTTCGTGTGTCACTAACAGCCGTCAATGTCCTTCGTGCGTCATTAATAATCCGTCACTGTCCTTCGTGTCACTAACAATCCGGCTCTGTCCTTCGTGTGTCACTAACAATCTCCACATACATACTTGAGCATTTCACAATCTCCTATGTTGTTCACTGCATGTGGCAGAATTTGACGATATAACTTACCACTGTCCCGGGGTATGAGAACTTTAAAATTAAGCCCTTTCTGAAATTTTCTCTTATACGTTTAAAGATATACATTTTTCATTAATGTTAATGTAAAAATTAATAATTTTGTACCAAAAGAACTTTAGAGAACTTGCCTAACCTTATTATAACAAGCTCAATTCAATTTAGCCTAATCCAACTAAATATATTTTAGACAAGTTTACATTTATTTAATAATAAACAAACACAATGAAATATACTTTTTGTTAGGTTCGGAATGATTCTTTTGCGAAATTATTGCAACCAAAAATTTTCACTTGCCTTATTCGGCAAGAAGAGCGTGGTAAGTGAGAACCACATGGCGCTTTAAACCACAGGACCACCCAACCCTACAAGAATGGGGCAGCTAGCCACAGCTAGCTGCTGGGCCACCATCCGAGGGCATACGGAGGTGTGGGAGCTTCTAAGCTAATTTCATTCTCATCCCTGTTTGGTGTACTAGCCTCACGAGCAGCATTTATATATTATTGTAACCACGGACGAGTGGTTAATTTATAAATACTGCTCGTGAGGCTAGTACACCAAACATGGATGAGAATGAAATTACCTTAGAAGCTCCCACACCTCCGTATGCCCTCGGATGGCGGCCCAACAGCTAGCTGTACGCTGGCTGCACCATTCTTGTAGGGTTGGGTGGTCCTGTGGTTTAAAGCGTCATATGGTTCTCGCTTACCATGAGGCAGGCCAGTACAACATGGGTTCGAATCCTTGGCTAGCGCAATGTTGATATATATATATATATATATATATATATATATATATATATATATATATATATATATATATATATACTGTAACTTACTTGGTACAAATAGCCTCAGAGAAGAAAATAAACGTAATTCAAGGTAAACACTTATTGTGTGTACATATATGTATGTGACGCTTTTAGTGCGGACGAGTGATTAGTTTAATGTATTGCTTACATAATCTGAACTGAAGAGTTTATGGTAATAATATAACTCGAAAATGTGATAGGTTAAGTTAGGTAAGGTTTGTCAGGAAACAGGACAAAGTGTTCCCTGACGCGGGTCTTCGTCATATGATGACCCACAGCTGGAGTTTCTGGCACCTGACCGAGGCCTTGTACACCCTTTTAAAAATGAGTATTATGTAGAGTATATGTGTAATGTGATAAACTATGACACTAAACATAATTTAACTGATTATATGAAGTACGTTCAGCATGGGGGTTGAGGGCACGTTTCTAACACACCTCAATATTGCATTACCCGAGGAACAAGAACTAAGCATACTCGAAACCCCTCATGGAAATCTGGGAAATATGCAAATTCTTAAAGAGAGGTTTGGTAAATTAATATATTTTATATTACATAAATATTAGCCATTTATGCTACGTTTTCTGTTAGTTTTTGGCCAAAATGAAAAACTATGTATAGAAAATTTGCATAATTAAACCACAGTTTTTCCCTGAGGTCGAATCTTGGAGTTGATGGCATGGACCATAAGAGCTAACGTCCCTTGACTCCCTAGATGTCTTACCCATCCTCTCCCGGCGACATAAAAGAGCTGTGGGGGATATCCAAAGAAGAATTTCTAGAAATCATCTCTCTGAGGCGGCGCCCTTCTCCAACTTTTGTTGGCAAAAGTTTTTCATGTAAATTTATGAGGATCTCGCTTCTGTGGTCCATGGTGGTGGTGAGGGCTAAGGTGGTGTTGAATAAATGAGAATAAACATCAAATATTCCCACCAGATTAAACACTCCTTATAAGTGCTAGGTGATAAACATTGAATGTAAGTACCAAAATATACACTATGTATAACTGAAAGAGTAAACGCTCAGTATAAGTACCAGAATAAACACACATTAATATGGATTCAAAACCCTTTCCTCCATTCAACACACAGTCTAAACAGATTACATCATTGCCATGCTGAGACTTAAATAACTACATTAGAACCAGGTGTCTGGACACAACATTCACGTATAATCACCTTACATCTGGCAGGAAAGTCCCTTATAGCGTCATAAAACTTAACAGATGAACCCTTTGAGGATTTAACATGGCCCAAATGCATTCCGGCGTATTTCAGGGCCCTCATCCCAATCATTTCCATTTCGAAACAGGATCATAGGAATCACCCTGTTAAATATCACGGAATATGTAACAGGAATAAAAATGAGATTAGTCTCAGCACCATAGCATTCGCACATCTCTATAATTTATATATAGTTCACGATTAGGCTTTGGTAAAGTATTTACTGAACTAAGTCACAGCATAGCGAATATAATAACATACTTGTATGTGCAATCTCCACGAACACGCACGTAAAGTCTTTTCATACATGTACGCTTAACATACGTGTAGTTCCTTACAGCCTAAGGATACATGTACATACGACCTTCAAGTCCATGTACGTACAGCATGCACGTAGTCTTCACATACACGTACAAAGCCCCATGGTAGTACCTTCCATTAAAGTGATGGAGGTTCCTTGATGGCTGTGTCGGAGAGAACAATGGGTGCATTACTGGCAATGTTCCACACCAGGCCTACCCCTACTAGGCCTACCCCCTCAATTTTGTCTACTCCCCTAATAGGTCTACCCTAACCCCCACCAACCCCACAGAGTGATGGAATACATAACAATTGTACATTAATTCCTTTTTCCCGGATTTTTGAGTATCTGTATCTGGCTTCTCTAATGAGTATGTTGTTTAGAGTCATGTTGAGTCAAGAGCCTTCGGAGATGACACAGAATAAGTAATGATCATAGATTCAAGCTCAGTGTCATATGTTAACTTTTGCTCCATTAGGATGGCAAACAATTCAATTTGCAGTGTAGAAGCCCAGTTGTTAGTTCTTATGCATAGCTCAACACAGTTCACATCATTATTATCTAGGAAGGTAGCAACAAGAGAAGAGGCAGCCCTGCTAGTAGACTCGTGCTTAGCTCCATCAGTGTATATAATTTGTGATAAATTATTACTAACAGTTAAGCGAAAATTTTCTTCTTGAGCAAATGCCTCTGCAAGTGATCTGAAGAAGGGATTACTAGTGATGTGCTTCTTGGGACGGGCTTGCAGGTATGGGATATTGAGCGACCACAACTTTCATGAAGGGGTGAAATGCTCTTGTCTGCAGTGGTAGTTCGTGCGGGTTATAAAACTTAATATAACTGTTTTCACAGCCCATTTAGATCTAAACATTTAGTAAGATTTACACTATAGGGCAGTAGCCAGCAATTCTGAGTGCGGTTAGGTAAGGTTTGTCAGGAAACAGGGCAACTGTTTCCTGACGTGGGTCTTAATCATATGATGACCCACAGCTGGAGCTCTTGGTAATCTTAGTGAGAACATTTAGCCTATTTTTATATTTCTTGTTTATGCGACTAGCCGAGGATTCGAACCCATGTCGTTTTGGTCCGCTTCATGGCGAGCGAAAATCACACATGACGCTCTAACCCACGGGACCAAGTCGGACCGAAACGTCGTCGTAAGCTTCTCTCTTTTATGTGCGGGTTATTTGTGTATCGTTCCAGTCACGGTATTGTGCCTTTTTTTTGTTATTAATCCTGGTGTGGTAGGATTGCGGTCCCGTGGGTTAGAGCGTCATGTGTGATTTTCGCTCACCATGAGGTGGGCGAAAACGACATGGGTTCGAATCCTCGGCTAGTCGCAGTGTTGTTATTGATTAATACCACTCGGTCGTGGTTTATATATATATATATATATATATATATATATATATATATATATATATATATATATATATATGCAAGGAATTCGCAAGTGCAGGCGAAATATACATAAACACTGATCTCTGGCTGAAGGAGACTCGAACCTTGGAACAAGGTACGCAGTGCTTTACCAATCTACCCACACTGGACCAATACCTTGGAGTCCAGCTTGCGCTAGACTTTGATCCAAGGCAGCCAGCTTTCAGGGAGTAGGCTTACAGCTTTTCATCTCATCCCCTGCATGCATCAGCCTTACTAGAGATATTAACAATGCAAGGAATTCGCAAGAGCAGGCGAAATATACACAAACACTGATCTCTGGCTGAAGGAGACTCGAACCTACGAACCTTGGAACAAGGTACGCAGTGCTTTACCAATCTACCCACACTGGACCAATACCTTGGAGTCCAGCTTGCGCTAGACTTTGATCCAAGGCAGCCAGCTTTCAGGGAGAAGGCTCCTTCGAGTCTCCTTCAGCCAGAGATCAGTGTTTGTGTATATTTCGCCTGCTCTTGCGAATTCCTTGCATTGTTAATATCTCTAGTAAGGCTGATGCATGCAGGGGATGAGATGAAAAGCTGAAAGCTGGCTGCCTTGGATCAAAGTCTAGCGCAAGCTGGACTCCAAGGTGTTGGTCCAGTGTGGGTAGATTGGTAAAGCACTGCGTACCTTGTTCCAAGGTTCGTAGGTTCGAGTCTCCCTCAGCCAAAGATCAATGTTTATATATATATATATATATATATATATATATATATATATATATATATATATATATATATATATATATATATATAATATTACAGGTAAGGGCATTCCTGACATTAATGGATTTCATGGAACCAGATAATGTCAGCAACTAAAATTTTTGAAATTTATTTTTGTTTTGTCTACCATGCAACTAATAAGTCGCATCTTTGTTAATGCATATGACTGCGGATTTTATGCTGGACGTTTTATTTCATTTCCCGCATGCACTCAGGGATTATTTTCGATCACACAGGGATTACTTTGTATCACACAGGATTACTCTGGATCACACAGGGATTACTTTGGATCACAGATTTTACTCTTGATCTCCGGAATTACTTTGATTAACACAGGAATTACTTTAGATCACATGGATGATTATGGATCATACGGATTACCCTCTCTTATTATAATTAAGGAAGCGCTAAATCCATAGGTTTCACATAGTGCCCAAGGAATAGGAGGTAATAGAGTTTGATAAGAGTTAGAAAAAAGAGAAGGACTGTTTGAAATCTGTGGGTCAAAAGCCCTCTTGAAAGGATGGGGGGATAGATAGTTATAATGCTATAAAGTCGACCAGCCGGACACACACAGAAACGCTAATATACCAACAATCCTTTTATTTTGGTTTCCCCTTTGTGGTTCGCAAGAACATTACGAGGTCAGCTGTCTTCAGTGTTAATATTTTTGTCGATAATATATTTTACTCAATAATATTACCAGTTACCTCTCTAACTCTGTTAGTCATATCGGTAACAACGTCAGTTACCTCTCTAACATCGTCATTTACTTCTAACATTGCCAGTTACCTCCAACAACGTCAGTAGGATCGAAAACATTTTCATCCTGATAGCACTGCTAAACACTCGAGGGAATGTCTCTGAAGGAGAAATTCCCACACGAGGGACCATTCCGATGGAGATTAAATTCTGACCAGACACGAATTTCACCTTCACCAGGTCTCTGAATGTTTTCACTCCCGTGAGACCAGTCTCTGCACACGAACATTTAGCCTCTTCTAATGTCTTTGTTATTGTGCTGTTACCTTCTTGCTTTGTCCCAACCACCTGCTCTCTGCCACCCACTTCTGTACCTCATGTAGCGTAGCCTGAAGGGAAATTGGACTCTTCTCAGCTCTAGCAAAATCGTGACGAATCTTTAGGGTGTGGCATCAGTCGCTTTGTCGAAAATGATCTTTTTTTCCTCTTGATATTTGGCCGCACTGATTTGTTAAGAATTAACTGGTTATGCCGGGTGCAGTAGTGAGTGGACTGGCAGGATAGAATCCCCTATCACTTCTTAGGATTGTTTACTCCGCTCTTCGTTAATTTCAGCACCATAACGCGAGCTCTCTCTCTCTTTCTCTTTTATTATACAATGGCTTTACAGAGTTCTTACCTATACTTACAAGATAAGAGCTGTTATCTCAGTTCATTGGAAAGACTTTTTATTGTTATGAGACATTCAAACAGGATGAAACTGAAGCCATCTGTTGGCCAGCGATTTCATTTGGTCAACTGACTTTATTTCATCGATGTTATTATGCTGAGCGCGAACATATTTCATACTCGGGTCAATATATATATATATATATATATATATATATATATATATATATATATATATATATATATATATATATATATATATATATATATATATATATATATATATCACTGCACTGTACAGAATAATCATAGGTGAAACACTCCACAAAATGGAACGATGTCGCTGCTACCAAATTAACTTTCATGAATATTTTTATTATCAATATTACTGTTTTAGTGAGATAAATCTTTATTACAGGTTAATGACCAGGATGCTGTAATGCTGAACACTGGAATTTAAAATTCTTTTAAATTTAAAGAAATGCATATATATTACCAATTATTTGTGCCATGATTAAAATTTAGGGTCAAAATATTTATTGTCAAGACTATGTTAATTTATGTAAATTCTTACATTGCTAAATTATTTTTTTAATATAAAACATTTAAAAATATTTATTAAAATAAAATTAATTGCACACATAGTTATTTATTAACATTATAAAATTTATGTACAACATGAGTTTTTTTTAAATAGGTGGACAGGTAAGCCAGCGGAAATTCTCGGTCAGATGACCAAAAGCTCCGGCTGCGGGTCATCATATTTAATTAAAACCCGCGTCAGGAAACGCTTGTCCTGTCTAGATTATTTAGATGACCCATGGTAAGGTCTGCAGTATTTTTTTTTTCAATAATTTCTATATTTTCTCGACACACGTCTCAACAATCGCGTTATGCAAATATATTTTTTTAATATAAATTTAATTGACTGTTATTCATAGGTCCTCTATTATTTCAAATACATTGTTAAATAATTTATTACGCTGTATTAGGTTAGGTAAGATTTGTCAGGAAACAAGACAAGTGTTTCGTGACGCGGGTCTAAGTCATATGATGACCCGCAGCTGGAGCTTTTGGTCATCTGACCGAGGCCTTCAGCTGGTTTACCGGCCCACCCCTTTAAAAATATGATCATCGTTATAACCATTTCTCTCATTACGCTGTATTAAAACCTAGTTGAGCAATATCATTATTGCTGAGGACTTTAAGAGTATCACAAAGAAACGTATATTTTAGTATATTTTTTTCCATGTCCATTTCAATCGTCGTTCCTTCTTTCATTTAATTCTTCCCTATTTTACAAACATGGTATTCGAGTTCTTCGCGTCACTGCATATGTTTGGCTTTGGTGGTGCTCACGTACTGCTAGCAGCAATAGCCTGCCTGATCAGGTCATCAACCAGGAGACCTTCTCCTGGACAGGGCAACTGGAGCAGGAAAGCCGAGAAAACCAACAGGAAGACAACGATAAGGTATACAATTGACATTTTGAAGTCGATCAGAAGGAACTTGCTCCAGTTATCGTAAGGAAACCAAAAGTATTAAATAAATTCTGTTAGGTAAAGGGACAAGTGTCGCAGTAGTTGCACATTTTATATATAACAAAAACTATATAATTTTTTTTTTCTTATATACATCACTGATAAAAGGTTGAAGCCATTTAAGAGAGGCATTCTTAGGTAATTAAATGGATTTTTTTAAGTATAGTTATCATATTCACATTTACACAATCCATTAACAGTCTGAATCCTTCCATAAGGATTCAAATTGTTATTGGTCCATGACTTTTTTAAAGAGGTGGACCGGTAAGCCAGCGGAAGTCTTCGGTCAGATAACCAAAAGCTCCAGATGCGGGCCATCATATAACTAAGACTCGCGTCAAGAAACACTTGTTCTGTTTCTTGACAAACCTAACCAATATCACATTTTGGTCTATAAAATTGGCTAGGCGGACCTGCAGAGCCCAACAAAATCCAAAAGAAAAATCTCTAGGTTGGTACATCAGCATTTTAAAGTTTGAAGTCGATCGGATGAGGCGTACTTAAGTTATCGCAGTGAAACACCGGAGGAAAGAAAAAAAAAGAGATGAATGAATCTCCATTAAAAACATCTCTTATTGATGATAGCAATTACTGGTTTCCATGGATAATCCCAAGCAGATTAAGGGGAAAGCTCTGTATTGGTAATCTATTGCATTCTCGTATACGAGGGTGCGTCGTGTGCTCCCTTTGTTTAGTGGCAAGAAGAAATGATCAAAATCATTTCATCTATTGGTGGTTATCATTAGATTTGACCCTAGCTATCTCCTCACCACTCCATGTCCTGCTGTCTCCTCACTCCTTGTCTTGGTTGTCTCCTCACTTCTTGCCCTGACTCTCCTCACTCCTCTTTGTCCTGGCTGTCTCCTCACTCCTTGACCTGATTGCCTTCACACTCCTCCATGCTTCTAAAGTTTCCTCTTTCCTCACTAACGCTCATTGCGGTTTAGCTATGAATTACTACATCAAAAGTTAACATAGTTAATAAAAGTCAGACAAACAATTCTCGTGAATTTTAAATTCTCAAAAAAAAAAAAAATTCTTCAACGAAATCTTGTTCCCAGAGAGAGCAAAGACTGTCCAGTGGTTGTTTAATTTAGTGTTACATGATAAGTGTGTCGAAGGAGAGGCCAGGCTAAGATATTATTAAAAATCCAAAGTACGTTTTTTTTTTTTTGAAAGGGGGGGAGGGGTGATTTATTCCAGCCACGGTATTGTGACCCTCTATTCTTCTTCTTCTTTTATTTTTTAATAAAAGAAAATTACAACTCACTGTTTAAGCACTATATGTACAGTCTGCTGACGTAGGCAATGGTGTCTGCTGGCATAATATACCATGTAATATCTGAATTATTTTTTTATCTGCAGTTATAAAGAACTGTGCTCACCTCCTTTCATGTCGTAGCATGAGTTGAACCTCAGCTCCTGGTTCAGGGTCTTTAACCGGCTGAAATCGGCTTCCTTATCTCCTAGCCTAGTGTGTCCTCTCATATACCAACTTTTGACTACGATGGAGCCTGACTCCTCAGTGTTTTCATCCAAGTCCTACTTGCTGACCATCCTCAGAGAAGGAAGAAATTACAGGGGTGGGGAACCTGCGGCCTTAATGCCGCATGCGGCGTTAATAAGTGCGACCTTCTGAATGATTCAGAATCAGAATTTTTTTTGAAGTTATTATATAAAAATTAACTCTTAACAAAATAACTGACATTTAGCAGTCTATCTAATCAATATATCTTGAATGCAGCCCTATCAAATTACAACTAACTTTAATACCCCCTTCCACAATTAAAAGGTTCTCCACCCCTGTGACCTAATATATCTGTGATACATCTGTAAAGAACATATTCTTTAAATACATTCAACAATTTCCTCTGGCCACAGACCGGGCTGCGGGGGCGTTGACCCCTGAAACCCTCTCCAGGTATACTCCTCTGATTACCGTTCATGCATTTCTGCTAGTTTTAACGTGCCGGATTTTTTTTTTTTTTTGGTATTGTTAGATTAGATTAAGGTTTAATAAGGTTTACGTGTAGTAACTACTTTTAAGTATAATTAAAAACAATATGAAAATAAAGAAAACACGTGTTTTCAATCGAACTTTCAATAAAATTGGAAGAGAGAGAGAGAGAGAGAGAGAGAGAGAGAGAGAGAGAGAGAGAGAGAGAGAGAGAGAGAGAGAGAGAGAGAGAGAGAGGGAGGGAGGGAGGGAGGGAGGGATAGAGAGAGTCCGTTGAACATAATTAATGGAGCGTGTAAGAGGGTAGTGACTGCATGAACTAACTCAGATCAGAGCCAGGCTCTCAAATGTCAAAGCCAGGCTCACTCACAACACAGCCGGGTTCACACACAACACAGCCGGGTTCACATAACAAGGCCAGGTTCACTCACAACACAGCCAAGTTCACGCGGTTCACACACAACACATAGGTTCATTCACAACATAGCAAGGTTCACTTACAGCACACTAAGGTTCACACACAACATAGCCAGGCCCTATCACAACAGAGCCAGGTTTACTCACAACACAGCAAGGTTCACACACAACACAGAAAGGTTCAATCAGGTACAAGCTGATCTCTGCCGTTCTTAAATAGTACCAGCAATAATAGAAATTAATGCTCTACTGACTAACTCAATCATCTACTGAAAGCACACAGCTCTTTGTTTGAGGACGAATGAGTTAAACTATTTTGTAATCAACGTTTCTCACTTTTTAAGGTGCAAAATGTGTAGAATCTGGAGTTTCTGAAGATAATATCGAGATCTTTGATCGACGTCTGCACTTTGTGAACTAACTAGTAAGGAAAGTCACAATACCGTGACTGGAATACTTCACAACTATCCCACAATACCATGGCTGAAACAATTCATTACTATCCCACAATACCGTGGCTGTTTAATTTAGTCTAAACAAGAGCTTCATTCTTGTTTAGGTTTATAGGTTAGGTAAGGTTTGTCAGGAAAGAGGACAAGTGTTTCCTGACGCGGTTCTCAGATGATGACCCGCCTTTGGAGCTTTGGTCATCTGACCGAGGCCTTCCGCTGGCTTACCGGTCCACCCCTTTAAAAATAATGGTCATTTATAACCAACTGATTTATGTAAATGTTTTAGGTTTATATTCTGGTAATTCAACCAGACCTAATTTGGACTTCTGAAGAGTAACGTCCTGACCGTTTCTTTTAAAGGCAGTATGTCTATCATGTGAGTGATTTCTCGAATGGTTTGTAATTTTCTCCTTTTTACAGCCTTGATTGTCAGCTCGGGTCATCTGACACAGGCGAGAGAAGAAGGGCAGCAAAGATCTAGGCTTAAATCAGACTTAACCTGGCATCAGTAACTAAACTAGTCTCCTTCCGCCTGTAACTGACACGCAATCGTCTTCATACTATCCTAAAGCAGTTTTCCAGTTGTCGCCCCACCAAAATTTCATTGTGGTTCCCGACTTGCGACTCTACTGATTCTGATAGGTTGTCAGAGGATCCCAGAACCTCGGTTCTTCATAATTAATCCCTACTCGTGTTTGGATCGTTCTATTTTAGTCGGGTGTCACAGATCCACCCGTTCCATCCCCCCCCCCCCCCCGACATCAGCACTGACTCAGCCTTCCACACCATGGTTAAGAGTTACGTGTCCAGAGCATCGGCACAGCTATTTTACTCGTATATTGTGTACGTATTAACTTAGTCGCTAATTATTTACATATTTCATTCTTTGCTTTAGATAGGATTATGTTCATGTATAAGTATTTTATATTTTATACAAGTATATATTAATAAATTCTTTATCTTATTAAGTTATCATTGATTTTCTTATCTTTTCATTTCCATAAGGAGGAACCAACCTTACCAAACCCTCTGAGGGTCTGATAGCGCTGTTGAACCTTCACAGACTGAAACAATTCACTACTAACCGACAATACCGTCACTAAAACAATTCGCAACAAACCCACGGTTACAGATACCCACCTCCCTCAAGGAAAGCTTCATGACGTTGGTGAGGGGCTCTTAATGAAGGAAATTGGATCTGTGCTCCAGTTCCCTGAATTGATCCTGAATACCTTCCATCCCTCCACATGCGCTGTATAATCATACGAGTTTAGCGCTCCCTCATGATTATAATAATGTAGTCTACACGGCTTTCACTGAGGCTACACAGTAATTCGTTTCACCAGCAGACAAGGATACTTTAATCCCTTAATAAAAGTTTAAACTCCCAGTATATATAAGCTGAGATATACCTCAGTGTATATATATACCCTGAGTGTCAATTTATTTCCTACGACTGTTTTCCAATAAAGACAATTCGTTAACCATCGCCTCATTGCACTAATTTTTAGCGAATTTATTACCTAACACCTACTTCACGCATAATGACAACGCTAAATCACAACAAATTGTCTACAATTAACCAGCCAGTGTCGTTTTTTTACCGTGATTAATTGTCAGAAAGCTCATTATGTGTTGATCCATGATTAACCGTCAGTGGAACAATGGCAGTAAATCACTCATTTCTTTATGGTCGCTTTCACTCTATTCGCCTCGGCTGATATACGTCCAATGGATATTCGATATTTACCTCTGTGATATTTCATACCTCGGCAGACCAGGAGGATGAATAATGTATTGCATGAATGATAAATTATATATCACAAGATACATTTGAGTGGGGAAGGATTTGCAAACGTACATGAGTATTTAATCATAGAGAAAAAGAAGGTTCGCAGTGGATTCCCCTTGCTAAGGTAGAGGCTTCACAATTTTTTTGGTCTCTGGTGGTTGAAATCTCAACAACGTGTTAGTCTCTGGACTAGGTGTTACTTCCTCTCGCTGAAGTTAAGTGGAATGAGAGAGATGAGGCAGATGGAGGAAAAGATGAAGCGTGTATATATATTAAAGGAGGAACTTAGCAGACCATTAACTAGTGTCTTGAACATATCACTATAAACAGGCATTGTACCGGATAAGTGGGAAATGGCAAAGGTGATATCCATTTAGAAAGAGGGAAATAGGTCGTTAGCTTCAAATTACAGATCAATCAGCTTAACTTCAATTGTGGGAAAGTTGATGGAATCAATAATTTGTTAATGCAATTCGAAGCAATCTTGAAAGATATTTTTTTGATAAACGAGTCTCAGCATTCATTAATGAGGTATTCGAGGCAGAAGATAATGAATAAGCTTCAATATATAGACTTCCGTAAGGCCTCTGACAAAGTTTAACACGGGACACTGATTAAAAAAGTAGCTGCACATGTAATAAGAGAATTTATCCTGGGTCGAGGCATGGCTGACTGAGAGGCAACAAAGTTTGCATTAACAGGGAGAAATCAGAAAGATAATCCTGTTACTAGTGGTTTTCCACAGGGGTCAGTGACGGGATCCTTGTTGTTCAGTTACGTTAACGATATTGATGAAGGAATAAATAGCGACAAAAGTTTGCCGATGACACTAAAATAGGCCGACAAATAATTTCTGCTGTGGACACTAGAAGGTTACAGGATGACCTGGATAGGTTGATGTCGTCGGAGAAATGTAAGGTTCTAATCCTAGGAAATTGAAATAACTATGATACTTGTAAATTAAACAATGTATACCTTAGTTAAAGTGAATGATGAAAAAATCTAGGAGCCTTGGTTAGCAGAAATTTAAAGGCAATACAATACTACATGAGTTTGTATCAACGGTAATAGAATTGTCAGCTTCTTATCGAGAATTATAATAAATAGGAATCCTAAGGTTATACTTAAACTTTATATATCTTTGGTTATATATACTTCTTGGTAGTAGTCTTCATATTACAGAATGGACACAATTGCGCTCGAAAACTGAGAAGAATTACAAAGTTGATTCCATTTAAGACGAGGTAGGCTAACAGTTCTTAGTCAGAAAAATTGGTGTAAAAATTTTTTTTATACATTTTATTTATAAGTTGTCATTAATTATGTGAGAAATAGTAAGACAGAGATTTAAAGCTACAATCCTGAATTATTACACACATAATTTGGGAAGACCTCTAGGCACAACTAATACAGACATTACACTATTAGTTGAAACACAAATAACCCGCACATAAAAGAGAGAAGCTTACGACGATGTTTCGGTCCGACTTGGACCATTTACAGTCACACTGTGTGACTTTGTAAATGGTCCAAGTCGGACCGAAACGTCGTCGTAAGCTTCTCTCTTTTATGTGCGGGTTATTTGTGTATCGTTCCAGTCACGGTATTGTGCCTTTTTTGTTATTTATATTATATGAACCTCGAAGACAAGTGGGACTTGTAACGTGAGTCAAATCAGTGGGTCACACCACTGTCCCTATGTTGCCCACCTGCCCACCTTCCCACTCACAATCTGGACATTAAAATTAGGAACATGTAGTTCCAGAATTATTATAAAAACCAAACCAGTAACACTGGTAAATTAAGTTGTGGACTGTAAATATAATTTACTGACCTGATCTTAAGAAGTTGCTCCAAGTTGCACATTTATTACATGTATTCATATTATTAACCCAACTGTTCCTTGGGTTATACATCCTAACGCCTCTGTAGCATGCAGATATAATGAATATTGGCGAAAATCAAATATAATACTTAACTGATGAGTTGATACCATATTTGAGGGGACGAGGATTATTGTAGATGTACACGATGAATATGTTCCGCCCAGACACCGCGTCCAGTATTACATTATCAGCTCTATTTTAACTGAATTAATATGGATCTGAACATTTCCAGATACCTAAGATATTCACTCATATCATGGTCACCAATTATTGTCGATACCCTCGTCATCGGCTAGGTTTCTCACAATTCAACTGGGCGACACACACTCGTCACTGTCTACCTTCCGCCATTTTACGTTACACTTCGGTCTGTTGGTTCTCTTGTGACCTGAAACTTTTCCAAAAGTCACACCAACACGACATTTTATAAACACTATTATATTATTCAATTTTTACACACTTATTTCAGGAAAATTATAAAAAAAATTCCACAAATTAGACATTCAACGTTTTTATAAGAAATTCAGTTGATGTTTCTACCTTACTTAGGAACTCTATAATTATTTTAACATCGTTGTATGTACAGGTTTTGGTATATACACCGAGAGATGTGAATCAGACACACGTGGAACATCAAGGTATATCTATTCTGTAGACGTCTCGCCAACCAGTGGTTTTATCAGTACAACACCGGAGGACTGTAAGTGAAGGACTGTAGAAGGTAATCAGTCCCTCAGCCTGGCAGACATATATATAGGAGACAGTGGAAGCTGAGGTAATCAGTCCCTCAGCCTACGAGCAAGGAAGGCAGGAAGATCGACGCTTATATACTGGAGTAAGATAAGGTGCAACATATAAAGGCATTGTTACATTGTAAGTAATTCTGCAAGAAACGTCTACAAAATAAAGATACCCAGATGTTGCACAATTGATGTAATAATACCGAGACGTGTATATCTTTCATTGCAGATACAATGAAAGCCACTTTAATTCCTATTTTAGGGATTAAAACATTTTTGATTGGTAGTGAACCGATTACACACAGCTTTCATGACCCTCGTGTAGTCAATAGGCTTTAAACCCCATTAACTAAGCAACCATCCTGCCTCAGTTTACCTCGAAGCTCACCCACAGTGGACTAACACTCGGGTATCCATTTACTGCTAACCTAACATGAATACAGTGTAAGGCGATTTATCCAGCTCCTGCACCCGCCCAGGACTGAACCCGGGGCAATATATGGTTTCTGGTAAGTAGCATAAGGAGACCGAGACTTACAACGACATTTCGTTTCTATTTGGACCATTAAGTCGTAAGTTTCAGACTCCATCGTGTGTGAGTTATGTGTGTTAAGTAGCACCAGTTTAGTCAAGTTTTCTTCTGTACGGTCTCCTCCTCTCAGCGGTCTCCTCCTCTCAGCGGTCTCCTCCTCTCAGCGGTCTCCTCCTCTCAGCGGTCTCATCCTCTCAGCGGTCTCCTCCTCTCAGCGGTCTCATCCTCTCAGCGGTCTCCTCCTCTCAGCGGTCTCCTCTGAGCGGACTCCTTCCGGGCCGCGCCGGCGCACCCGCCCGACCGGGGCCCGCCCATGCCGACCCGCGCCCGCCCGCGCCCTCGCCCGCGCCTTCTGCAGCGCCTTCTGCAGCGTCGTCCGGATCGCCCCCGCTCCCCGAATTTTTTCCGATTTTTTCAATTTTTTTTAATTTCTTGTGCTCTCCACCTCCTCGGAACAACACCCTCTAAACCATATAGTTCTCCTCCACTTCCTTGGATCAAGTTTTTGGGTTTCCCCCTATGGGTACCCCTCCCACCACCCATTCCACCCCAAATATTCCTGCTCCATTTCCTTGGATCAACTTTTTCTCGATATCAATAATACAAATATTCCTGCTCCATCTCCTCGGATCAAGTTTTTTGGATTCCCCCCTCTGGGGGTAAGCATTCAAAATGGACTCCCACTTGCATCCCAAATTCCCTGCTCCAATTCCTCGGATCAACACCCTCACACCACCCACCATCCACTTCTACCCTCTATGTCCAAGTATTTCTCCTCCATCTCCTTGGATCAAGTTTTTCTCGATATCAATAATACAAAGACTCCATCTCCTTGGATCAAGTTTTTGGGTTCCCCCTTTGGGGGGTAAGCATTCAAATGAACTCTCCCTATGGGGCATGGTACTTTCTCTTAATACAGATCTAAACAAGTGTGACGTCACCCCACCCATGTTTACTCAGCGGTCAGTGACATCACGGACTCCCCCTATGTCAGTGACGTCACGTGATGACCTCACACAGACCAACAGGCTGAATCTTGTCGACCAAACATTAACTTAAAATGCAGGATAACACTAATACACAATATTTTCATTTATTTATTATACAACCAATACACAATATTTTATATACATTTCATATATATCCAACAAAAAAAAATACAAATTAATTGAAAAAAGGTACAATTCATTGACTAAAATCAACATAGAGTAATTCTTCTTCTCTTGAAGAAATTCTGTGCATTTCGTTCTGGATCTTCTTCGTCGTCATCTGATATATAATAAACTTCTGGGGAGGGTGATGGTGGGGAAGCCGGTGGATAATTTATGTGGGATGGCGGGGAATCCTCAACAGCACATGAACTAGGTTGGGAATTTGTCGTGAAATATTCCATCTCACTCCATACACATTTATCACAATAACTGGTACTGGCACATTATCCTCTCATATTAATCTCTTCATTCATATTATTATTATTAGCGCTAGACGTAGCGGCAGCGACATCCACATGAGACTGGGGAGAAGGTGCGATCTCGACGTGGGTAGGAGCTACAATGTCCTGGATAAAAGCGTTAACATCAACTCCATGAGTAGGAGGCACATTCTCAACATCCACATGAGGCCGGGGAGAAGACGCGATCTCAACGTTGGTAGGAGGGGCAGCAGCATCTCCATACGGGTGGGTAGGAGGCGGGGTGGTGGAGAGATGCACTACGTCTGGTGGGGTGGATCTCGCTCCTAACAAACCCATCAACTCACAAATCATTTGCTCCTGTCGGATTTGATTTGCGCGAATAAGTTCCAACATCCGCATTATATTCACATTTGGCAAAGAAATTTTTTTTCCCGATTAGAAGAATAAGGTGCACCTTTTTTTACTGGTTAATACATACAGTTCTAAAAATCATTTATGTGTAAAAGAATAAAAGACAAAGATTTTTCACTATTACAACAAGATTCACTTGGTTAAAGAACAAAATCACTTACCATTTACCGCAGGAGGATGTTGATTAATCCAACATACACAGGGATAATGTCTTCCCTCCTCGTAGACACCTCCAAAATACACAGGGATACTGTCTTCCCTCCTCGTAGACACCTCCAACATACACAGGGATACTGTATTCCCTCCTCGTACACGCCTCCAACATACACAGGGATACTGTCTTCCCTCCTCGTAGACACCTCCAACATACACAGGGATACTGTCTTCCCTCCTCGTAGACACCTCCAACGGAAACACTGAATTGGATTCATCCTTGATCCGACTTGTTCTTGAATTACAGTAGATCCAAACAGTGACCCAGCACGGTCATTTTATACCAGTGTTGTGACCTTTGCTCCGCCTCTAAACGCCTCAGGCTCTACCCACCGTACGATAATTCCAATATTTTACACAGATTTTCATAATTCCAGGTTGAATTATTAGCAAATACACTTGAACATGATGGCATATTGAAATGCCCATATGCATATTTCAATATAAATTGATCATTCTTTAATTTATTTCTACTAAAATCTTTAAATAAATATGGTATAATTTTCTTTACACTATAATTTGTTAACTTATACACAAAATGTATAGCATATAAGCCGCACAACAATGATTTTTCATGTTGAATCCTCTGATTAATACCGTACATGAAATTTCTCTTGTACATAATTTTCTCATATATTTGTATCATGTTTTAAATCCACCCCGAAACTATCTAAATATATTAACATATGTTTGTTCACATATATAGTAATCCAATGACCCATATTTTCATCTTGATCGTTCAATATATTAATGAAAATTACCGGCTTATCTTTTATCCTCATAATAACTTCATTTATATTATTTGCGGCAAAACATCCCAAATACGAGGTATATCTTCCCGTATGATGTTTCAAGGCAATATTTATCTCTTCACAATTCATGGTCTATACTCGTGTATGCACTATCACTGTTCTATTTTCATTTATATTTAAAATCGCATTAGTTTAGGATCTCACCTTCAAGGACCATAACATTGTATCAATCGCATCTGCTAGAAAAATGACAGGATGGATAATGAGAACCTTCAAAACTAGGGAGGCCAAGCCCATGATGACAATCTTCAGGTCACTTGTTCTATCTAGGCTGGAATATTGCTGCACACTAACAGCACCTTTCAAGGCAGGTGAAATTGCTGACCTAGAAAATGTACAGAGAACCTTCACGGCGTCGGGGGTATGGTTTGGAGGTTCCTGAACCTGTATTCCCTGGAACGCAGGCGGGAGAGATACATGATTATATACACCTGGAAAATCCTAGAGGGACTAGTACCGAACTTGCACACGAAAATCACTCACTACGAAAGCAAAAGACTTGGCAGACGATGCAACATCCCCCCAATGAAAAGCAGGGGTGTCACTAGCACGTTAAGAGACCATACAATAAGTGTCAGGGGCCCGAGACTGTTCAACTGCCTCCCAGCATACATAAGGGGGATTACCAACAGACCCCTGGCAGTCTTCAAGCTGGCACTGGACAAGCACCTAAAGTCGGTTCCTGACCAGCCGGGCTGTGGCTCGTACGTTGGTTTGCGTGCAGCCAGCAGCAACAGCCTGGTTGATCAGGCTCTGATCCACCAGGAGGCCTGGTCACAGACCGGGCCGCGGGGGCGTCGACCCCCGGAACTCTCTCCAGGTAAACTCCAGGTAAACTCCAGTTTCACCAAACATCAGACAAATTCTATTCTCATCTTTCGGTTTACCAAATGTCATATCTATTCTCAACTTACCATTCTTCTCGACAGATATAGCATTCTTGACCTGTTCACTTCTCAGGTCAACACCTAATATAGTTCTGCCTTGGAGAAAACTCTTATATGTAATCAGATGATCAGACTCCAAACCCAGAGATTTCAAGGTAGCATAATATAACCTACTCGCATGTGTAGGGAACTTACAGTCAATATTAAGAATCGTTTCTGAATTAATTGTAACCCCGAAATGATTCAAATCTTCATGTTGACAATATAATGGATTAAAATTATATCCTCCATCATATGTCTTCATATCAACTATTATAATAAATAACTTATCGGGTATGACTTGTCCACAAGGATTATCTGCGATCAATTGTGTTTGATTAGAAGCCAGAATATATAATATTTAAATGATGTCTTCTTGAATAGATATTCACACCCCTGCGGGTTTACCCTCATGCTTGAATTCAATGCAATTAACGCATTCGTATACGGAATAACTTTATCGATTCATAATTTAATGGAATTAATATTATATTTATATGTTTTTCCGGCTAATGGTGTCATAATTACCCATGTGGGTGAATGTAATTCAAGTCTCAATCGACATTGGACACTATCCAGGATATATTCGTGAAAACTACTCACATCCAGCATCAAAGGGAAACAAGTATTCACTTCATTCGATAATTTACCTTCGTCTTTCTTAATAACATCGAAATCAGCTGATGTAATAGTACTACTTGCTGTGTCTTTATTACGAAAGAATGCTATTCTTCCCAATGTATCTAATTTTGATGGGGATAAATGCTTAAGCAGTTTAATATAACCCGTATATGAATAAAATGGATTCGATTCAATAAGTTGTTCATTGAGATACAAACACACAGATTTGAATATTGTCTGACTTATAGAGTTCACAAATATGACCTTATCTCCGTCTCCCAGTGCACTCCCATCCTCATTTGTTATATTTATGTTCATTTCCAAGGCCAGACTCGTTAAATCTAAAAAATGACCTTCTGAACTTTGTATTCTAAATTCGAGAAATTTATCAGATCCCTGTTTTACTAGTAATACTTCACAGGTGCGTCTGGCTGCTATCGAGGATTCAGTAATGGCGTGTCCTGGTAATTTTGGGAATCCATCAGTTATGGAATGAGAATAACTGGGAACGGGGGCGTTGAGCCCCCCCGGTGTAACGTATAGAGCACCAGTCGACATACTAACAATATGATAGTTAACAATAAATTAAAATTAATTAAATATTCCACTTTCTTTTATTATTAAATTTCAATCGTTTCAAACTAATCATCGCTTCTTTTTGATTATAATAATAATAATAATAATCAAACCAATCTTTCTACTTCCTCCGGTTAATAACTTCTGTCCGACACCCTTCAATGATTCTACACCTCTATTTCTCGCAGAATTTTTCAATGCAATACCATTATTAACATCGTTCAACACATTTTGTCGGTATTGTAATACTCCCGGAGCAAAGGTATTCAATAAGAATGGTAATGCTTTTCTGGCCATCCCACCGAGAAATGACAATAATCCTCCGCCCCTCCCTCTAGCTTTATATAATATGATATCATCTAATCCTGCCCCTTTCACTCTCGAAGTATCAAAGAGTTTCAGGAATGATTCCACTGAAGGAGGGGAGAAACTGGTTCTCATCTTGACGGTTCGTTCAATATTAACTCAACTTGATCATTCACTCTCGTTTTATAGGTCTTAAATGTAGTACACATACAGTAGAACACTTGTCATTATATTGAATTAACCTTCCTTTCTGATCAGCGAGCTTAATACTCACTTGATCAATTATCTTTTTATTAAGTGGTTTGTACATTGTGGGGTCATAATTAGATCTTAATGTATTAATATCAACTACTTCCAAAAGAGATACCAACTGATCGCCAAAATTAATGGGATCAATCAAATCACTATATAATAACATATAATTAATACCTGATTCAGGATCGGGCGGGTTTACCGCCTTTACACCAGACTCGTTAAAAATAATATCTTTTTTATTGGTGAAGACATACAAAATTTCATTACCTGAGAACCCTAACATATCGCTTCCTTCTTTATCAAATTCCAACCCCACATAACCGCTAGTAATATCAGAAGGTATTATAATTTTTTTTTTCAAGTTAATAACCACTCTGTTTATTCCTGGATGATATGTGAACACAATTGAGTTTTTGTGGATGATAATACCCGTTATATGTTTAACTGCTATTAGCAGATTTACATTAATATCCTCATTTATTGCCTCTAAAATCCTTGTCATATCACCTCCAATAATTTTGCTCATATCAATTTTATGCATATATTTATTTAATGTAGATTTCTCATATTTAATACATATCTTCAAATTCTTTTGCGGTATATAATGTGTCTTGGGGTAAATTATATTTTTCAGAGCAACCTCATAATCAATTTTATTATCTAATATAATGGGATCATATAATTTATTAATGAAAGCTGAAGGTGTATTGGCGGGAAATAAATCAAGACTGGAATCACTACAGACGTATAGAAGAGGTTCAGCCATCTCCACACTCTTATAACACACACTGAGTAAAAACATAACATCACAGAGATTATATACTCACCTAATATGTTATCCACGATGACTCCTCTCTCCATACACCGCCTCCTTTATGTAACAATTCTTTTCTCACTTTTGTATTCCTCACAAAATCAAAATGTATACCTGTTATATTTAATAAATGCTTTATTTCTGATAAGTAATCAGAATCGATTCTTCTCGCTGATTTCGCATTGTTTTCTGATAAAACATTTAATATTTCAATAATATTACGACCAGTAATGGGGGTAAGAAGGTCACCATTCTCATCCCAACTCACCAATGGATTTCTTTGCAATAATACCAACATTGATTTCACATATTCTATATTTCTCGCACTCACTCTTATGTGCATGAATCTTGACAAATCTGGGTTTTTCTGAGGTTTCACCGAGGTGAGTGCAGGTGGGTTGACTTCCCTGACGGGACTGAGCTTAATCTTGCGTTTAACACCGCGCTTCAAGCATCCACCTCCTCCTTCTAAATTCTCATCACCTCCCAATTTTACTATCTCGAGAGGTTTGGGATTCATAACTGAAGTTGGTACAAGATAAAATTCTTTCATGATTTATTAAACAATCTTGAAATAATATCTACTGCTAGAGGTAATATAATATACTAAGAAGATTTCCACCTCTGATACTCAACAAATATTTCTTTTTACGCTGAAAACCAATTTTCTTACAAGCTAATGATCTAATCTCGTTCCTGTACTTTTTAAATATTTTAGGGTCTAATGGTATTTTATTCTTGATCAAATTCTTGAAAATCTCACTGATACAACTTATGTGTGTTTTCTTAAACTGTTGTAATAAACTCTTCCGTTGATTGCCTGGGAGACTATAAAGTAATGCAATTAATTCTTTAAATTTTTCTAATAATGATTTTTTCATTGTACCTTCAACAAATCTCCTTCTTTGACCCACGAATTAAAAGTGGAATCATAACCTTTATAAGATACCAAATAATGCGTAATTTCACCAATTTTTTTTCGTTTCAATACTCTGTGGATAATATATTCTGGAGGTGGTATGACTGGGGTCAATTCTTTAATCCTTTAATCTTTTCACCTTTCAAATCTTCCAAATGATATGTTGTTATAGGTTGAGAATTATTAATTCTATATATTTTAAATATTTCCTCTGTATTTTGTGTGTGAAACCCTCGGTTAAACGCGGATGATCTCCTGCTCAGAGTCACTCTTGTTGTGTCTCCAACAGCCAATTTTTTACTGATTCGTTTCTTATTGGATCTTCCATTTTTATAATTTATGCGAAACTGATTCCTTATATCATTCAATGTCGCAATACCATGGACTTGCAATGGGGTTTTACCACCAATCCCCGAGTGTGGAGTTGAATTATACGCATCTACGAATCCATTTAACACTTTTGAATAATTAAATGTATTGGCACTTGTCATATACTTGTATAATTTACGTTTCAACGTTTGCAAGACTCTCTCTGCAATGGAAGCTTTTGTTTCATTCGAAAATACATGATATAACTTTATATGCTTACTCTGAAGATAATTCTCTACCTGTTTATTTAGAAACTCCCTGCCTTTATCTGTAAATAATCTCGATATATTCTTCGCCTTTTCATTCTCCAATATGTTTTGTAATGCATGTAAAGTGCTCGGTCCGTCTTTCTTTTTCATGAGTACTGCTTGTAAATATCTTGAAAAAACATCGATACACACGAGAATGTATTTATATCCATCATTATATCTGGATAATTTAGACATATCACCCAAATCACAGGTTAATATCACTCTGGGTTTGGCTGCAATTATTTTCCTACGAGGAAACTTCTTAGGTTTAAGAACATGTAAAGTATATGATCTTTCTGAATTTAAGAAATTTCTGATCTCTTTCAAGGTTATGGACGGATCAATCTTTTTTACAGCTGCATATAAATTGTTTACCCCAGAGAATGATCCCGCAGAACCAGGATCTCTATAAACCTTTTCAATTAATTTTGTTCGCTCCATTGGTATACAATTTCGTAGGAATCCTGACGTAACACATTGGTTCGCAACTGTAATGCTTCTGGTGTATTTAATGCAAGGTCTATGAATAAATAACCAAAGGGTGATCGATTTATGGCAGATTTATATATATTTACAAATTCTTTATTTTTACCGAAAACTTGTCGCCCCAGAATCTCTACTTGTCCTAGATCTCTCATTTTAAATAAAGCAAAATGCGTGGCGTTTAAAGCCATGGTACGACTATATCGTCCTCCGTGAAATATATTTTGAGTAATCAGAATAATGTTTATATTATGATGTCTACCTTTAGTAAAACATTCGAGAATAATTTCACTGTTACCAGCTTTTAAAAATAGGTCACCAACAATAATTATTGTATTTTCATCGGGTGATGCAATGACATTCTGTGGGTCGATAATGTCTTTACTTAATGTTAATTTGTGGAATATCTCTGAATCTTGTTCTAAGGGGTGTGATGTCACCCCACATATTATAATGTTATGAAATTTCTCAGACCAACCTCCTGTTGCGAAGCGGGACTACCTCACCAAAATTAGTTACTTTATGGTACCGATTGACACGGATGTTCAGTAAGGAGATACGAAATGACCGTGTGATTTTCTACCTTGGGTGTGAACGCCATTTCATGGCGTCTGTCTGCCCTGTGTTGACACAGGTGTTCAGTAAGGAGATACGTAATGACTATGTGATTTTCTACCTTGGGTGTGAACACCATTTCATGGCGTCCGTCTGTCCGACCTGTGTTGACACAAGTGTTCATTCAGTAAGGAGATTATCGCCGGAGTGGGTGTACAAAAATCATGACGCAATACTTTGGGGGTGACCCATATAAGGTCAAGGAGTCTTTCAGAGCAGGGATTGTGTTTCCATCCGTCAAGCCTGGCTGACCTCATCTTCCAACGGTGAATCCACACACATCATGGAGAAAGGTAAGTTGTACTTAGAAAATCTTTATATGTGGTGAAACAGATATTATTTAACAAGTGGAATGATATAACGGAAAAAATGTTTTGGGTTAATTTTGTTGTTGGAGCATACGAGTGAAATTTTTACTGGAAAAGTGCGTTAATAAGTGAAATTCTTAACAGAGGATAAGAAAAGAATATACGCGAATTACTTGGAAGCATTAGTGAAGAGGAGATTGTCGATAAGAAGGCGCCGATCGTTGGAAATCAAGAGAGGTGGTGTATATCGCGATGAGAGGTTGTTAGAATTACAGAATGAGTGGGATCACATAGATGTATTATGGAAGAAGACTGTAGAAACAGGTATGTATCCAAATTGTGATCACTGCCTTTTTACTTTTGTTGTAAAATTATTGTTGTGAAAAATATTTATCGAAAAATTGTGTTAGTCACTTGAGAAAGATTTTGTTCTCTTCATTGAAATCTTAATTCGTAATATGTTAAAACCGAGAATGGTGAAAGATTTTGTTCTATTCATTGAAATCTTAATACGTAATATGTAAAAATATTTTTTTTGGGTTATGAATTGGATATACTTTTTCCTCTGCAAGAAATACACCTGGTACTGTTGTGAATGAAACTGAGAGTAATGACGCACAGCTTGGAGGTGCGACGGGGAATGAAGATGAGAGTGCAGGTAGTTCTGCTAGTGTTGGTACCTCACAGCGCGGAGGTGCAGCCGGGGATGTGGATACTTCTGTCCCCATTAATGAAGATGATGAGAGAGCAACTACCTCACATGACGTGTCTGACAGTAATGTCGCACACAATAGTGGAGGTGAAGATGAGAGAGCAACTACCTCACATGATGAGAGACCAGAAATTATCACATACATCCAGAATTTTAGAGGTAGGCACACAGTGAGGAAATATAGTGTTCCTTCAATTTATAACAGAGAGTTAAGAATGTATTTACATGCTTGTAGGGATTATTTTATAGATCAGATGCGAGATATGTATGATAGATCACCTCTAGCAATGTCGCTCAGAATCCACCCGATTATAGTTATAAGGACATTACGTCAAAACATATCGGGTGATGATCAAAATGGACAATTTGTGATAAATTTATCCTTTGAGTTAGTAAGTGAAGAGGAAATCTCTGAAGTATTTGATCGTTGGGTGGGAACGATATTAGAAAGATACGAGACAGAGTTGCAAGACCAGGAAGGATCTGGCTGGATCATAGATCAAATTGAATCTTTCAGTATCGAATACGTTAAAGTAGAATTCAGAGTACAAGTAGGATCATATGTGGCATATCCCAAGAAACTGCGAGGGAGCCAATATGTATTTAATCCAGTGATTAATGAAGGGTTATGTGTACTGTGTGCTTTTGCTGCCTATCACTTGTATCAAGTTTTTGGGTTTCCCTCTGGCAATATAAACACAAATGCAGTATAATGTGATCCTTTATTGACTACGTTTCGCCCACACAGTGGGCTTTTTCAAGTCACAAACAGAACTACCTGACTTGAAAAAGCCCACTGTGTGGGCGAAACGTAGTCAATAAAGGATCACATTATACTGCATTTGTGTTTATATTGCCATTGTGTCGGTATTTTATACCATTTATTTCCATCGGGTTTCCCTCTATGGGTACCCCTCCCACCACCCACTTCCACCCCAAATATTCCTGCTCCATCTCCTCGGATCAACACCCTCTAAACCATATATTTCTCCTCCAGTTCCTTGGATCAAGTTTTTTGGATTCCCCCTATGGGGTTTCGAATTTCTTATGATCTCCTCGGATCAACACCCTCCCCCCAAACCTCCCACCACCCACTTCTACCCCAAATATTCCTGCTCTACTTCCTTGGATCAAGTTTTTCTCGACATCAATAATACAAAGACTCCACTTCCTCTGATTAAGTTTTTGAGGTTCTCCTTCCCACTTTCACCCCCATCCCAAAATTCCTGCTCCATCTCCTCGGATCAACTTTTTCTCGATATCAATAATACAAAGACTCCATCCCCTTGGATCAAGTTTTTTGGGTTCCCCCTATGGGGGGAAAGCATTCAAATGAACTCCCCCTATGGGGCATGATACTTTCTCTTAATACAGGTCTAAACAAGTGTGACGTCACGTGATGACCTCACACACACAGGCTGAATCTTGTCGAGCAGACAATAACTTAAAATGCAGGATAACACTAATACACAATATTTTCATTTATTTATTTATTATACAACCAATACACAATATTTCATATACATTTCTGGTAATACAATAACAAAAAAATACAAATTAATTGAAAAAAGGTACAATCCATTGACTAAAATCAACATAGAGTAATTCTTTTTCTCTTGAAGAAATTCTGTGCATTTTGTTCTAGATCTTCTTCGTCGTCACTATCTCAGTATTACACATTTCATATACAACATAGGGAAAACATTACACATTTTCACTCTTAACCCAGGATAACCCAAATAATTCCACATTTTCGTTAATACCCACAACAATCCACAATTTCTTTACAAAATACAACAAAAGATTCACTCTCCTCAAGTCTAGACATTTTTCTCGTTTTAACTATTTCATCAGAAAAAATCTGGCGAATCTTATCTGACCGATCCCAGGTAACATCTTAGATCACTCCCCCACGAAGTAACCTTCTTTCCTTACCCCTTCTCCCCGCCCTCCCAAACCCTCACACTCCCACCAACATCTCACAGTTTTCACTCATAACACACAATTTTTCTCGTTTTAACTAATTTCATCAGAAAAAGTCACCACAACACTTACAACTTATAACCACTTTTCGATATATTCACTAGACACAATTTTACATATTACGAAGTTAATACACACACACACACACACACACACACACACACACACACACACACACACACACACACACACACACACACACACACACACACACAAACACACACACACACACACACACACACACACACACACACACACACACACACACAAACACACACACACACACACACACACACACACACACACACACACCACGCTTTACTTTGAACACCTTCAAAACACTCTCATACATCATTTGAAGATCACCTTTTTCTCAATATCTCTTAAGAAATATTCTCTCATCAATATCCTTTATCATCTCACTACCGAACAACCCCCCAGATTACTTCGAACACTCTCATAAATCATTTGAATACTCTTGCACATCATTTGAACACCTTCAAAAACACCTTTGAATAGTCTCAGACAACACTGAAACACCTCCAAGACAACATTTTGATTACTCCCAAATAAGATTTGACACCTCTAATTTATCTACACTTACGCAGGAATATTTGGGGTGGAAGTGGGTGGTGGGAGTGGTACCCATAGGGGGAAACCCAAAAACTTGATCCAAGGAAGTGGAGGAGAAATATATGGTTTAGAGGGTGTTGATCCGAGGAGATGGAGAGCGCAAGAAATTCAAAAAAAATTTGAAAAAAATTCGGGGAGCGGGGGCGATCCGTACGACGCTGCAGAAGGCGCTGCAGAAGGCGCGGGCGAGGGCGCGGGCGGGGGCGGGTCGGCGCGGGCGGGCCCCGGTCGGGCGGGCGCGCGGGTGCGGCGCGGAAGGAGTCCGCTCAGAGGAGACCGCTGAGAGGAGGAGACCGCTGAGAGGAGGAGACCGCTGAGAGGAGGAGACCGCTGAGAGGAGGAGACCGCTGAGAGGAGGAGACCGCTGAGAGGAGGAGACCGCTGAGAG
Source organism: Cherax quadricarinatus (assembly GCF_038502225.1). Classification (NCBI taxonomy): domain Eukaryota; kingdom Metazoa; phylum Arthropoda; class Malacostraca; order Decapoda; family Parastacidae; genus Cherax; species Cherax quadricarinatus. The sequence continues at coordinate 59,327,267 of NC_091296.1, forward strand.
GAGGAGACTTACCAGCATCATAACAAACTCAGTAATTTATCTGTGTTGTTCACAGGTGTAGCAGCAGTCATGTGTTCATTAATATGATTTAAGTTTGAAGTCTATCGACTGCAAGGAGGTCATTAAACGTTGTCTTTCACCTACACTCCACCAGTAATGAAAACCTTAATCTCTAAAATAGAGAGATATTAAAGCAACCTTTCACCGCGTATACAACGAGATAAACACATTTCATTGTACAGTCCTGTCGTGTGTGACGTGGGTTACTTACTATATGAAAAACATTATTTACAGAGTTGTACATCTTCAGCGTAATGCGTGAAATGTGGCAATTTTTTTTTCATCCCGACACAGAGCTATTGATATCCCCCTCCCCCCAAAAAATGGAATGTATTGAAATTACATAAAACCATTTCTAAACCATAAAACTTCATTAAACCATCATTTTTATTTCATCAAACAATATTAAAGCGCCAAAAGGAACATCATTGAGTAATATTCAATATACTGACACTGAAAGTAAAATATCAGGTATAACTAAACAATATTGACAACACTATCTAACACCTTTTTGTTTTTCCTCACAGTTGAGAAACCAGGAGGATGGGTCGTTGAACTTACTGTACAGGCTCGATCCTACGGTCGCTCATCGCTGTCTAGTGTCTGATCAGGCATCTCCGGTATGCAAATGTAAGAATACTGTAGATGTTCAAGCATCAAGAGACGTGGTACATCAACAACTGTGGTACCTCAACAGCTGTGGTACATCAACAAATGTTACACATCAACAGATGCAAGACATCAATAGATGTGAGACGTCAATAGATGCAAGACATCACAAATACAACACATGAACAGATGCAAGATTAATATGAACAGACGTGAGAAGTCAACAGATGCAAGATATCAACACACGCAAGACATCAACAGACGTGGCAGGTCAACAGCTGAGACCCCCAACAGATGTTAAGACATCAAAGCAATCTTACACAGCGTGCTGCTCCAACACGCTGACCTAAGACAATAACTGATAGCAACTGTTGTATATATACGTCTGGTTGATAGCTGCCATGGCGACCTCTCACTGACATAGTGGTAGCAGTAACAGCGATGAACCACAATCATTTTCTTCTTTAACAACATTCTCTACACATATGCTGCTATGTATGATAATCTATGTAACTATCTGTGTATACCTGAATAAACTTACTAACATTTCGGCCTGTCCTGAGCTGCTATCAGTTTGTGAGTGGTGATGCTCCGGGAAGGGCTGACACTAGTTTTTTTCGAAGCTTCTCAAAAAATAAAATGCGATTTAACTGTATTATTATTATTATTAAAGATTAGCCGGTATTCTCCCGGCCCGGGCCTTTTCCAAGTGGTGGCCCGGCCTTGGCTCCCTCTTTAGGGAGTGTCTGAGACCGAAGTCTCCCATGGGAGAAGGCACAAGTACCTCCTCATCTTTGGGACCAACTGTCCCCAGGCCTAGCCACAAGCTAGGCCTCTCTGGTCTGCCATCCCCGCCCCAAGGGAGCAAATGGGAATGACAGTCTTATGAGCTAAAGGCTCGGGCTCAGGCACCTACCCTACCCTAGAAGAGTTAGGCATGGTGTCGATCATTTAACTGTACTTCCAGCTACGGTATTGTGACTTTCAATCTTCTTTAATGAACAAGTTCATAATATTTATACTAGAATTTACATTATAAGAATGTTGCTTTACCTCTCTCAGGGTGAGATTATTATTATAATAATTATTATGTTTATCATTATTATTATTATTATTATTATTATTATTATTATTATTATTGCTATTATTATAATAATAATAATAATTATTATTATTATTATTATTATTATTATTATTATTATTATTATTATTATTATTATTATTATTATTATTATTATTATTCAACAAGCTGTAAACCTGTTTGGGTCAGAGAGCTGTGAATAAGAGTGATGGGGGTTTACAAAGCTGATAAAATCCAGAGTCATCATCAGGTATAGAGAGATTAATGACTGAAGTCTGTAATATTCTTCAAGTTTCACCACTGTTGGTACTTAATGTTAACGAGGTCTTATTGTAATTAAGCCTCGAGCTGTAGCATATGTTAATGACAAGCGTTACTCTACGTGTATTGACTTTAAAGTTAAAGACTCTTGAGTTCATTTTGCCTGACAAATGCCGTCGTTAGGAGTTTATTGAGAGACATTAGAATTCATTAACGAGATGCTCTTTGAACCGATCATTTTCAGGTTTAAAGGCGGAAATTAATAATATTAATATTTGTTTTAATTTATAAGTCATTCCAAATTATATTTAACTACAGATCATACTCAAAAGTAAACTGATTACAATTTTTAAAGGGGTGGACGGATAAGCCAGTGGAAGGCCTCGGTCACATGACCAAAAGCTCCAGTGGCGGGTCAAATGACTGAGACCAGTGTCAAGAAACACTTCTCCTGTTTCCTGTCAAACATTACCTAATCTGGACATAAGAAAGGGTTGTAGTTATACTGTACATGCCAAGAGTGAGTCACAAGGGGTAGAACTCCACAAGCGAAGCTGTGGAGATGTGTGTGTTAAACTCGATGCAATGCAAATTCTAAAAGAACCGCTAGAACTGTTATGGTGTATAACAGCCACTCCTGCCTATTCATGGTTTCTGTAGTATGGGTTAGTTGTCACACTGACTATTAGTGTGGTGGTAGGGTAGGCCTAGTAGTAGTGAGTGTATCTTACTCCAGCCATATGTGGTGGTACGAGGCTCGGCCTCTGGTGTGGTTACCCTGGGTGGGTGATGTTGCCAGGTGCATGAGATGCCAACAAAAACCTGAGGGAAGCATCTAAAAAACTTTACCCCTTTCCCTCCTTCGCGAATGATATTATTATTTTGGTACTATATGCGTCTGTTTGTAATTACATTCACCTCTATTTTACTGCATTAAGTACAACTTTCTAGAGCAGTTGAAAGACTCACTGTCGGTGACTGATTTAGCCTAGACGTACTTGCCATTTCTGCACACAAAGGTAAAATTTATTCGTATTTTTAACCCAGAGGGTCAGCCAGCCAGGATAACCCAAGAAAGTAAGTGCATCATCGAGGAGGATTGTCTGTCTTATTTCCGGTGTGGTCCTTCATATATCTTTAAACGTATAAGAGAAAATTTTAGTAAGGACTTAGTTAGTTAAATATTAGCCGGTATTCTCCCGGCCCGGGCCTTGTCCAAGTGGTGGCCCGGCCTTGGCTCCCTCTTTAGGGAGTGTCTGAGACCTAAGTCTCCCATGGGAGGAGGCACAAGTACCTCCACATCTTTGGGACCAATTGTCCCCAGGCCTAGCCACAAGCTAGGCCTCTCTGGTCTGTCATCCCCGCCCCAAGGGGGCTAATGGGAATGACAGTCTTGTGAGCTAAAGGCTCGGGCTCAGGCACCTACCCTACCCTAGAAGAGTTAGGCATGGAGTCGATCAAGGACTTAGTTTTAAATGAGTTCTTATTAACTGACCAGTTTTACCTAATCGGCACGACATTATATATATATATATATATATATATATATATATATATATATATATATATATATATATATATATATATATATATATATCGTGCTGAATATGTAAAACTGGTCAATTAGCAAGGACTCATTTAAAATTAAGCCCTTTTGAAATTTTCTCTTATACGTTTAAAGATATATTTTTTTCATTAATGTTAATGTAAAAGTTTTTAATTTTGCACCAAAAGAATCTTAGAAAACTTACCTAACCTTATTATAACAAGAACAATTTATTTTAGCCTAACCCAACTAAATATATTTTAAATACGTTTACAATAATTTAATACTAAACAAACACAATCAAATATATTTTTTTTCGTTAGGTTCAGATTGATCTTGGAGAAATTATTGCATACACAAATTTTCACTTGTCCTATATGGCAAGATGAGCGTTGCTATTTAAGCCAAGATCGCAAGTTCTGCCTATTCGGCACGACATACACACACACACACACACACACACACACACACACACACACACACACACACACACACACACACACTTAAAGAGCAGCAACAGAGTGCTTGCACTCATGTCATCGACGACACATCCGGTGTGGAACAACATGCACCCACAGGATCAAAATTGCATATTGCAGTACGGAAATTTCAGCTCAATTTGTACCCGGGCGGAAAGTACTGGCTCGGGTCCATTTCGATACAAGTCCGTCGCCACTGTTGGATGTGAAATTCGCTGCCACTGTAAATGTTGACTATTACCAGTGATGGTGGTGTAAAGGGTACCACCTTAATTAACTGACTATCCAACTACAACTACTAACACTGTACCATCACTACAACTACTAACACTGTACCATCACTACAACTACTAACACTGTACCATCACTACAACTACTAACACTGTACCATCACTACAACTACTAACACTGTACCATCACTACAACTACTAACACTGTACCATCACTACAACTACTAACACTGTACCATCACTACAACTACTAACACTGTACCATCACTACAACTACCAACACTGTACCATCACTACAACTACTAACACTGTACCATCACTACAACTACCAACACTGTACCATCACTACAACTACTAACACTGTACCATCACTACAACTACTAACACTGTACCATCACTACAACTACTAACACTGTACCATCACTACAACTACCAACACTGTACCATCACTACAACTACTAACACTGTACCATCACTACAACTACTAACACTGTACCATCACTACAACTACTAACACTGTACCATCACTACAACTACTAACACTGTACCATCACTACAACTACTAACACTGTACCATCACTACAACTACCAACACTGTACCATCACTACAACTACTAACACTGTACCATCACTACAACTACCAACACTGTACCATCACTACAACTACTAACACTGTACCATCACTACAACTACTAACACTGTACCATCACTACAACTACTAACACTGTACCATCACTACAACTACCAACACTGTACCATCACTACAACTACTAACACTGTACCATCACTACAACTACCAACACTGTACCATCACTACAACTACCAACACTGTACCATCACTACAACTACTAACACTGTACCATCACTACAACTACCAACACTGTACCATCACTACAACTACTAACACTGTACCATCACTACAACTACCAACACTGTACCATCACTACAACTACTAACACTGTACCATCACTACAACTACTAACACTGTACCATCACTACAACTACTAACACTGTACCATCACTACAACTACCAACACTGTACCATCACTACAACTACTAACACTGTACCATCACTACAACTACCAACACTGTACCATCACTACAACTACCAACACTGTACCATCACTACAACTACTAACACTGTACCATCACTACAACTACCAACACTGTACCATCACTACAACTACTAACACTGTACCATCACTACAACTACCAACACTGTACCATCACTACAACTACTAACACTGTACCATCACTACAACTACTAACACTGTACCATCACTACAACTACTAACACTGTATCATCACTACAACTACCAACACTGTACCATCACTACAACTACTAACACTGTACCATCACTACAACTACCAACACTGTACCATCACTACAACTACTAACACTGTACCATCACTACAACTACCAACACTGTACCATCACTACAACTACTAACACTGTACCATCACTACAACTACCAACACTGTACCATCACTACAACTACTAACACTGTACCATCACTACAACTACCAACACTGTACCATCACTACAACTACCAACACTGTACCATCACTACAACTACTAACACTGTACCATCACTACAACTACCAACACTGTACCATCACTACAACTACTAACACTGTACCATCACTACAACTACCAACACTGTACCATCACTACAACTACCAACACTACCATCACTACAACTACTAACACTGTACCATCACTACAACTACTAACACTGTACCATCACTACAACTACTAACACTGTACCATCACTACAACTACTAACACTGTACCATCACTACAACTACTAACACTGTACCATCACTACAACTACTAACACTGTACCATCACTACAACTACCAACACTGTACCATCACTACAACTACTAACACTGTACCATCACTACAACTACCAACACTGTACCATCACTACAACTACTAACACTGTACCATCACTACAACTACCAACACTGTACCATCACTACAACTACTAACACTGTACCATCACTGCAACTACCAACACTGTACCATCACTACAACTACCAACACTGTACCATCACTACAACTACTAACACTGTACCATCACTACAACTACCAACACTGTACCATCACTACAACTACTAACACTGTACCATCACTACAACTACCAACACTGTACCATCACTACAACTACTAACACTGTACCATCACTACAACTACCAACACTGTACCATCACTACAACTACTAACACTGTACCATCACTACAACTACCAACACTGTACCATCACTACAACTACTAACACTGTACCATCACTACAACTACTAACACTGTACCATCACTACAACTACTAACACTGTACAATCACTACAACTACCAACACTGTACCATCACTACAACTACCAACACTGTACCATCACTACAACTACTAACACTGTACCATCACTACAACTACTAACACTGTACCATCACTACAACTACCAACACTGTACCATCACTACAACTACCAACACTGTACCATCACTACAACTACTAACACTGTACCATCACTACAACTACCAACACTGTACCATCACTACAACTACCAACACTGTACCATCACTACAACTACTAACACTGTACCATCACTACAACTACTAACACTGTACCATCACTACAACTACTAACACTGTACCATCACTACAACTACCAACACTGTACCATCACTACAACTACTAACACTGTACCATCACTACAACTACCAACACTGTACCATCACTACAACTACTAACACTGTACCATCACTACAACTACCAACACTGTACCATCACTACAACTACTAACACTGTACCGTCACTACAACTACTAACACTGTACCATCACTACAACTACTAACACTGTACCATCACTACAACTACTAACACTGTACCATCACTACAACTACTAACACTGTACCATCACTACAACTACCAACACTGTACCATCACTACAACTACCAACACTGTACCATCACTACAACTACTAACACTGTACCATCACTACAACTATCAACACTGTACCATCACTACAACTACTAACACTGTACCATCACTACAACTACTAACACTGTACCATCACTACAACTACCAACACTGTACCATCACTACAACTACTAACACTGTACCATCACTACAACTACTAACACTGTACCATCACTACAACTACTAACACTGTACCATCACTACAACTACTAACACTGTACCATCACTACAACTACTAACACTGTACCATCACTACAACTACCAACACTGTACCATCACTACAACTACTAACACTGTACCATCACTACAACTACTAACACTGTACCATCACTACAACTACTAACACTGTACCATCACTACAACTACCAACACTGTACCATCACTACAACTACTAACACTGTACCATCACTACAACTACCAACACTGTACCATCACTACAACTACTAACACTGTACCATCACTACAACTACTAACACTGTACTACCACTACAACTACTAACACTGTACCACCACTACAACTACCAACACTGTACCATCACTACAACTACTAACACTGTAACATCACTACAACTACCAACACTGTACCATCACTACAACTACTAACACTGTATCATCACTACAACTACCAACACTGTACCATCACTACAACTACTAACACTGTACCATCACTACAACTACTAACACTGTACCATCACTACAACTACTAACACTGTACCATCACTACAACTACTAACACTGTACCATCACTACAACTACTAACACTGTACCGTCACTACAACTACCAACACTGTACCATCACTATAACTACTAACACTGTACCATCACTACAACTACTAACACTGTACCACCACTACAACTATTAACACTGTACCACCACTACAACTTCTAACACTGTACCATCACTACAACTACTAACACTGTACCACCACTACAACTTCTAACACTGTACCACCACTACAACTACTAACACTGTACCATCACTACAACTACCAACACTGTACCATCACTACAACTACTAACACTGTACCACCACTACAACTTCTAACACTGTACCACCACTACAACTACTAACACTGTACCATCACTACAACTACTAACACTGTACCACCACTACAACTTCTAACACTGTACCACCACTACAACTTCTAACACTGTACCACCACTACAACTTCTAACACTGTACCATCACTACAACTACTAACACTGTACCACCACTACAACTACTAACACTGTACCACCACTACAACTTCTAACACTGTACCACCACTACAACTACTAACACTGTACCATCACTACAACTTCTAACACTGTACCATCACTACAACTACTAACACTGTACCACCACTACAACTACTAACACTGTACCACCACTACAACTACTAACACTGTACCACCACTACAACTTCTAACACTGTACCATCACTACAATTACTAACACTGTACCACCACTACAACTACTAACACTGTACCACCACTACAACTTCTAACACTGTACCACCACTACAACTTCTAACACTGTACCACCACTACAACTACTAACACTGTACCACCACTACAACTTCTAACACTGTACCACAACTACAACTTCTAACACTGTACCACCACTACAACTACTACCACTGTACCACCACTACAACTACTAACACTGTACCACCACTACAACTACTAACACTATACAAAAACGCTGTAAATCGCCAAAATATGTAATAAAATAACATTTTAGCACATTTTTCGTAATTTTTTTAATGTTTCACATATTTTAAGTAATCATATGTTGTCTTTTGAATGTCAATTAAAGCAATGAACTAGTCACCATAACTTAACTCCATGAGTCCTGGTAGAAGGACAGATCATTGAGATTTAAACTGACACTTCGTTCCGGGTGGTGTAAATGACTTAAACAGCTGCTAGCGTTACATCACTGCCGGTAGCAGTTTAAATCAATACCACACTAGCATGAACTTTATCACTGCTGGTGGCGGTGTTAATTTTTAGCGTAGCAAGTGATGATCACTTGCAAAATAACTAACATTTCGCTATATAGCTGCAAGCCTTGTGTCTCTAGAACGTCTCATCAACACACACACACATACACACACACATGGTTTCAGGGACGGGAAATCCTGTGTCACAAACCTACTGGAGTTCTATGACATGGTGTCAGTAGTAAGACAAGAGAGAGAGAGGTGGGTGGATCGCATATTCTTGGACTGCAAGAAGGCGTTTGACACAGTTCCACACAAGAGATTAGTGCAAAAACTGGAGGACCAAGCAGGGATAACAGGGAAGGCACTACAATGGATCAGGGAATACTTGTCAGGAAGACAGCAGCGAGTAATGGTACGTGGCGAGGTGTCAGAGTGGGCACCTGTGACCAGCGGGGTCCCACAGGGGTCAGACCTAGGACCAGTGCTGTTTCTGGTATTTGTGAACGACATAACGGAAGGAATAGACTCTGAGGCGTCCCTGTTTGCAGATGACGTGAAGCTGATGAGAAAAATTCATTCGATCGAAGACCAGGTATAACTACAAAGGGATCTGGACAGGCTGCAGACCTGGTCCAGCAATTGGCTCCTGGATTTCAATTCCACTAAGTGCAAATTCATGAAGATTGGTTAAGAGCAAAGAAGACCGCAGACGGAGTACAGTCTAGGGGGCCAGAGACTACAAA
>NC_091296.1:59342180-59404680 GCF_038502225.1 Cherax quadricarinatus
CAATACGATCATCACATAGTAATATATTTACTCCCTCAGCTTAAATTTCCAACGTCTCATTTACTAAAACGAAACAAAAAATTCTCCCTTCAGTGAGCATTTACATAACGACACTGACATATTTGCGACATTGAGGTGATATATAGATGCTGTATCCTATGTGTCAGATATACCGCACAGAGACGATATACTCTGCGTGAAGATTCATCCTCCGTGTTGGGAATATGACAGAGGGAAGACAGACTTTGCGTGTCGAATAACACACAATGAAGATATACCCAGTAGTTCTGATATACCTAGTGTAGGGTATACCGTGTGTCGGGTATACTGTGTGTCGGGTATACCGTGTGTCGGGTATACCGTGTGTCGGGTATACCGTGTGTCGGGTATACCGTGTGTCGGGTATACCGTGTGTCAGGTATACTGTGTGTCGGGTATACTGTGTGTCGGGTATACCGTGTGTCGGGTATACCGTGTACCGCGCATCATCAAGGAAGACGAGAGCCGCATTCAACTTCAAAGCGGCAAAACAGAATCCTGGCTGAAGTTAATCAGTTGGAGCTGAGAGAGGGATTAGCAGCGAGCTGGGAATAACTGGGAGGTTGGGATAGTGTCTGCTGGAGAGGTGGCTCCCAGGGTAGCACGTGTCGGATAGGTATACTAAGATATATATGTATACTGAATAGATTGTACCTGGGGGTAGTGACTACTGGAATGATAGTATATGGAAAGTGTAAGCTGGATAAATGGCTCCTAGGGTAGCACGTGCCGCATACGTATACTGAGGTATGTATATTGGATAGATGATACCTGGGGGTAGTGTCTACTGGGTTGTTAGTATATGGATATTGTCTGCTAGATAGGTAGTTCGGGGATAACGTCTGCCGGATATAGAGTACAAATATAATGTCTGTTGCATAAATAGTGCAAGGATAGTGACTGCTGAATTGAAAGTACAAGGATTGTGGCTGCTGGATAAAGTACAAAGAGAGTATGCTGGACAGGGAGAACAAAGAGTGTCTACTGGATAAACAGTACACGAATATTGTCTGCTAAATAGACAGTATGAATATTGTCTACTGAATGGATGATACGAGTCTCCAGTCCTATTGGGACGAGGTTATAGCATGGTAGCAGATCACTGTATTTGTTGATCTGCGTCTCCCTGAAACTGGCAGTGGCACCCCTTTCAGCCTCAGAGTATTGTAGGTGGGTGTCAGTCATTGTAGACACACAGGTGTAGTCCTGTGCAGGCCGCTTACCGTCCCTCTTTCCAGGGTAGAATGGTGACTGCATCTGGAGGCTTCCTGTTGCCATTAGATCTTGTTCGCTAGGGTTGTCGTTCTGGTGGGTAGTAGCGGACTGTGGCGAGGCTTCGCTCGATGATATCGCTAAGCTCCTTGTGTCTTGTATTCCTTCTTTCTGTCTAGCGGCAGTTGAAACCATGGAAACCAAAGTGGCCTGCTGAGGCGCTCTTACATTAACACCTTCGGCGAGGCGAAGAGCCAGACCAAGGCGAATGGCCTGAGGGTCGATGCGAGTGCCCAAGGAGGAATTAAGGACTACCATGAGGAAATATGTACTACACTGAAATACACTCTTGACAGATATACCGCGTATCCCTTTGTTTGGCTTGTTAAAATTAAGGCCTGACTACACGAGGGTCATAAAGGCGACCATTGTTGTGGTTCTAGTGCTCTCCCTCCCTCTCTCTCCGCTCCTGTTATTACGCTCAACTGACGACCTGTCTGCGGAATTACTCGTAAATTCTCCGGCAAATTAAGGCCATAGTATGTCTCTGTGCTAACAAAGTGGTGTGTGTGTGTATTCACCTATTTGTATTTGAAGGGGTCGATTCACAGCTCCTGGCTCCGTCTCTTCGCTGATCGCTACTAGGTCCATTCTCTCCCTGCTCCAAGAACTTTATGTTTGTGTAAATATGTGTGTGTGTGTGTGTGTGTGTGTGTGTGTGTGTGTGTACTCACCTATTTGTACTCACCTATTTGTGGTTGCAGGGGTCGAGTCCTAGCTCCTGGCCCCGCCTCTTCACCGGTTGCTACTAGGCCCTCTCTCTCCCCGCTCCATGAGCTTTATCAAACCTCGTCTTAAAACTGTGTATGGTTCCTGCCTCCACTACGTCATTTTCTAGGCTATTCCACTGCCTTACAACTCTATGACTGAAGAAATACTTCCTACTATCTCTCTGACTCATTTGTGTCTTCAACTTCCAATTGTGGCCTCTTGTTTCTGTGTCCCCTCCCTGGAACATCCTGTCTTTGTCCACCTTGTCTATTCCACGCAGTATTTTATATGTCGTTATCATGTCTCCCCTGACCCTCCTGTCCTCCAGTGTGGTCAGGCCGATTTCCCTTAATCTTTCCTCATAGGACATTCCCCTTAGCTCTGGAACTAACCTTGTCGCAAACCTTTGTACTTTCTCTAGTTTCTTGACGTGCTTTATCAAGTGCGGGTTCCAAACAGGTGCTGCATACTCCAGTATGGGCCTGACATACACGGTGTACAGTGTCTTGAATGATTCCTTACTAAGGTATCGGAATGCTGTTCTCAGGTTTGCCAGGCGCCCATATGCTGCAGCAGTTATCTGATTGATGTGTGCTTCCGGAGACATGCTCGGTGTTATACTCACCCCAAGATCTTTCTCCTTGAGTGAGGTTTGCAGTCTTTGGCCACCTAGCCTATACTCTGTGTGTGAGTGTGTGTGTGTGTTAGTCTGGTTGTAGAACATAATTCTTTGGGTGAAGCTGGAATTTTCTGGCCTATAATTGTTTTCATCAGAATCTGAGTCTCATGGGTGTCCGGAATGATAATAATAATTCAGTGGATGCCATTCTCTCGCTCTCCAGCAATTTAAAGGAAAAAGAAAACACAGATGGTTGTCAAGGCGGTTACTGACCACTTGTTAATTCATAAAAATACATTTATAAGCATCAAAGTCGAAAATTTTAATTAAATAAGTTCCACATTTTACGTTTTTTCAGGCCGATAAAAATGATTTTTTTAAGTTCCAGTAATGACTGGATGATTCAGTGTAGGAGAATGCAAGATAGCTAACAGTTTAAATACCGTATTTTCCGCCGCTTTTCTCCCACAAAAATAGTCTTGAAAAATCCCCCTGCGCCTTATATGCTCAAGATCAAACTTGTAGAGATGTATCAGATATGAAAATTTAGATATCCGCGGATGCTGATATGTCTGAGGATTGTCTTACTTATTTTGCGGATGCGGATGCATATGCGGATATCTGTTCACAGCAAAATGCGGATGCGGATGTAAGAAATTGTGTGGATGTTCCTCGGATGTGGGTGCGGATGCGGATGCAGATGCGGATGCGAATGCGGATATCCGATACATCTCTAGATCAAAGTCAAGGGAAGGCTTTGTATTACATTTCGCAATTTTTATACAACTGCTCTTCAAGCAACGTCCTACGTGTTTCATATTCTCGTGCGCCTTATATGCCGGAAAATACAGTAAGTCCTCATATCATCAACGAGGTGGAACGATATATTTTACCTCATATCTGAACACAATTTTTAGGTAAGAATTTTAACATTCCTGTATTTTTTACTCCTTCCAGAAATGAAGGTTATGAAAGAGCTTTATATATTATTATTCTGTTTTGCAAGTGAAAAGTCAACTTTCCTTGTTTCTCCTTGTTTTTCCTTGTTTTTTCTTGCTTTTAGAAAGAAGTGAAAGATAACTTCAGAGAGAGAGAGAGAGAGAGAGAGAGAGAGTTTTCGAGTGTTGTAAGCCATCAGAATATCTGAATACCTGTAGAGCATCTCCCATCAGAACCATCATCACTGTCAGTCAACACTCAGAAGACAACATTCATATATAACTACAAGAATATCGAGATGAAAATATAACATCTGCCATCAAATATCACTGTTGTTTCTTCACACACATCAACAGCACATCAACAGCACATCAGCAGCACTTCAGCAGCACATCAACAGCACATCAACAGCACATCAACAGCACATCAGCAGCACATCAGCAGCACATCAACAGCACATAACAACGCCACATCAGGCAGTAAAATAAGTAAAAGAAACAGGAAAGGTAAAGTTTTACCACTAGCAAACGCGCGAGTCGTTCTGAAATTTAATCACTAACTTGGAAATTATAAGTCACAATATGGCGGCTGGTGCAATAAACAAATAATCTGCACTTCTGAGATTGAAACTCCTGACGACATTTCCATTCAACTTGAACCATTAACTAGAAACTGAGATATAAATATATATATATATATATATATCAATAACAACACTGCGACTAGCCAAGGACTCGAACCCATGTAGTTTTGGCCCGCCTTATGGCGAGCGAAAATCACATAACGCCCTAACCTCAGAGGCACCCACACCACCGTATGTCCTCGGATCAAGGTAAAACACCTAGCTCTGATGGGGGCACGATTCTTGTAGGACTGCGTGGTTGTGTAGGTTAGAGCGTCATGTGATTTTTGCTCACCATGAGGTGGCCCAAAACGACATGGATTCGAATCCTCGGCTAGTCGCAGTGTTGTTATTGATATATACATATATATATCTATATATCTATATATATATATATATATATATATATATATATATATATATATATATATATATATATATATATATATATATAAAACCTAGCTACCCCCATGATGAAAATGGAGAGTATTTTTTCTTGTTTCTTTAAAGTGGCAACAAACTGTCCAGTATATCTCTAATATATACACACGTTTCAAAAATATATGAGAGTTGTCGTATAGGCTTCGAATAAGCCTATGAATATGCTGATTTGTTTGAAATCTACGAGTCAATAGCGGAGTTATTTTTTTACATAAGAGTTACTGGACAAAGTAAGCTTCTGTTAAAAAAAATTTAACAATTGCAGAGAATTTTGTTATATAACTAATAAATTCTAGAATTAGCCACTTAACATCTGTTGTCCTACATTCTCAGTTTTCAAGATAGAAAAAAATAAATTCCACATGTATAATGAAAATAGCTTCACTTACACACACACACACACACACACACACACACACACACACACACACACACACACACACACACACACATATATATATATATATATATATATATATATATATATATATATATATATATATATATATATATATATATATATATATATATATATATATATATCGTTTCATACCTGTAGTCCATGTTTCCTCAATTTACAAATGAAAACAAAAGCCTTGGTTGGCTCTCACAAGTTAAGCTGATCAGTCTTGGAACAACAACAGTATAAGACTCACCTCCAGTAAGCCTCCAACCCCAAAAAATATCTGCCACGAGTCTTACTTTTTCACTGGTTCAGGAAGTATAAAAAACTTGGTGATAGTGTTGGCGGTGGAGAGAGGACGGAAGGAATGGTATATTGCACACAGGTATTGAGGGGAATAATGCAAGTTGCAGAACAAGCTTACTGGGACGACCTGTCGGGTTTTGCGCCCATGAGGCTACTTTTGTTGCGCGTTGATGCATTAAATTGGATGGGTGGGTGGTAAATGAGGTTTAAAGCCTATCGAATACACGATGGTCGTTAAGACTGTAGCACCTAACCTGTTTACTACCAATCAAGGATATGGGTTAAACTCTAAATATATTATGCAAAAATTGCGAATAGATACAAGATGCGAAACAATCAAGGGAGGAGGAGGTTGAGTTATAGTTCTAGGCCTTTCGTGTTGCAATCAACACATCAGGAGCTTGCAGCGTTGCAGAAAAGAAAAGGAAGTCCAAAGACACTTCCTCCGAACGTATTTGCTTGGACTTCCCCCTCTTTTCTGCAACATTGCAAGCTCCTGATGATGTAGAGAGTGCAACACGAAAGGCCTATAGCTATCATTTAACTCCCCATGGTTGTTTTGCATATATATATATATATATATATATATATATATATATATATATATATATATATATATATATATATATATATATATATATATATATATATATATATATATATATATATATATATATATATATATATATATATATATATATATATATATATTTATATATATATATATGTATATATATATGTCGTGCCGAATAGGCAGAACTTGCGATCTTGGCTTAAATAGCAACGCTCATCTTGCCATATAGGATAAGTGAAAATTTGTGTATGCAATAATTTCGCCAAAATCATTCTGAACCTAACGAAAAAAATATATTTCACTGTGTTTGTTTAGTATTAAATTACTGTAAACAAATGTAAAATATATATAGTTGGGTTAGGCTAAAATAAATTGTTCTTGTTATAATAAGGTTAGGTAAGTTTTCTAAGATTCTTTTGGTGTAAAATTAAAATTTTTTACATTAACATTAATGAAAAAAATATATCTTTAAACGTATAAGAGAAAATTTTTGAAAAGACTTAATTTTAAATGAGTTCTTGCTAATTGACTAGTTTTACATATTCGGCACGACATAAATATATATATATATATATATATGTAAATATATATATATATATATATATATATATATATATATATATATATATATATGTATATATATATATATATATATATATGTATATATATATATATATATATATATATATATATATATATATATATATATATATATATATATATATATATATATATATGTATATATATATATATATATATATATATATATATATATATATATATATATATATATATATATATATATGAACATGCTGACAGAAAAAGAAACCCTATTACCATCATTCACACTATCTTGCCAGAGAAGCGCAGATTGCAGGCACTGTATTGCCCACCTCGAGTTTGGCTAACCGGTTTCCCTGAATCTCTTCACAAAATATTACCCTGTTCACACTCCAGCAGCTCGTCAAATCCCAAAAGCTATTTGTCTCCATTCACGCCTATCTGACATGCTCACACATGCTTGCTGTATGTCCAAGCCCCTTGCACACAACCCCTCCCTCCAACCTTTCCTCGGACGACCCCTACTCTGCCTTCCTTCCTTTACAGATTTATATACCGTCCAAGTCATTCTACTTTGTTGCAGCCTCTCTAAATGACCAAACTACCTCAACAACCCCCTCCTCATCTCCCTGGATAATACCTTTAGTAACCCCGCACCTCCTCCTAATCTCTAAACTATGAATTCTCTGCATAATATTTACACCACACAATGCCCTCAGACACGACATCTCCACTACCTCCAGCCTCCTCCTCGCTGCAACATTCTCAACTACATTTGTCAATTATCAGTTATCAATTATCAATTATCGCGACATGAATTTTCAACATGTAACATCAGAAGCAGTAAATTGCCAGTCTCCTTTGTTGAGACAAATTAATATTATTATTATTAGTAGTAGTAGTAGTAGTAGTAGTAGTAAATTAGTAGAAGTAATAGTGGTGTAGTAGTAGTAGTAATAGAAGTAGTAGTAATAGTAGTTATTATTATCATAATAGTAATAGTATCATTATTATTATATTTATGTCCAGCGCTAAACCCGTGTAGATCATTCATCACAGCTTAACTCAGGTGGAGGCTCGATTCACCGTCCGGTAATCGCGACTCAGACACGCTACCTGCGTGTACTGACGCAGTAAACGGTTTAACGTAACTTGTTACCCATAAGGATACGTTTACAAGGAAGGCGTCGAGTCGAGTCAATATGATTCGACCATCGAAGGAAACGCTAATGTGTATGAAATTTAAAAAAAAAGGGGGGGGGGGACAGAAAGAGAGTCGAGTCATAGATACGGCGAGACCCAGTTTTTCGTCAATCATAGCGGGTCTGATGGTCGAGTCCACAAGAATGTTAAATACCACGAAAGAGTTTGCATCCGTACAACTTGACAGCTGACAGGATACTGATGAAGTGACTCCACTGGTGTGAACCCAGGCTTTAGAGGATGGGGGGGGAGGCGGGGGAGGTAAAGGGCTCTTGATGTAAGGAATTAGAGCTATCCCTCACAACCACCACCACCCCATATATAATAATAATAATAATAATAATAATAATAATAATAATAATAATAATAATAATACAACTATACTATTACTACTAATAATAATAACAGCAGTAACACTTTAATAATAATAACAAATTTACTGATTTCTTAAATATAAAATAAAAACAAACACAGAAAGGTTTCTTGGGCACGTAGTTACTACGCGGCAGCGGCGGCGGCGGTGGTAGCGGCGGTGGCGGTGGTGGCGGTGGCGGTGGCGGTGGTGGCGGCGGTGGCGGTGGCGGTAGGCGGCGGCGGCGGCGGCGGCGGCGCGGCGGCGGTGGTGGCGGCAGCGGCGGCGGCGGCAGGCGGCGGCGGCGGCGGCGGTGGTGGTGGCGGCGGTTGGCGGTGGTGGCGGTGGCGGTGGCGGTGGTGGCGGCGGTGGCGGTGGCGGTGGCGGCAGCGGCGGCGGCGGCGGCAGCGGCGGCGGCGGCGGCGGCGGCGGCGGCGGCGGTGGTGGCAGGCGGCGGCGGCGGCGGCAACGGTGGTGGTGCGGCGGTGCGGTGGCGGTGGTAGCGGCGGCGGCGGTGGCGGTAGTGGCGGCGGCGGCGGCGGCGGCGGCGGTGGTAGCGGCGGCGGCGGCGGCGGCGGTGGTGGTAACAGCGGCAGCGGTGGCGGTAAGTGGCGGTGGCGGCGGCGGCGGCGGCGGCGGCGGCGGCAGCGGTGGTAGAAGGCGGCGGCGGCGGCGGCGGCGGCGGTCGTGGTGGCTTCGGCGGCGGCGGTGGCGGTGGATGGCGGTGGCGGCGGCGGCGGCGGCGGCAGCGGCGGCGGCGGTGACGGGAGGCGGCAGCAGCAGCGGCGGCGGCGGAGGTAGTGGGCAGCGCGCGGCGCGGCAGCGGCAGGCACGGCGGCGGTGGTTGTTGTAGTGCGGTGGCAGCGGCAGCGGCAGCGGCGGTGGTTGTTGTGGTAGCGGTAGCGGCGGCAAGGCGGTGGTTGTTGTGGTAGCAACGGCGGCCAGTGGATTGTAGTAGCGGTGGCAGCAGCAGCGGCAGCGGTGGTTGTTGTGTAGCAGTGGCAGCGGCAGCGGCAGGCGGTGGTTGTTGTAGTAGCAGCAGCGGCAGCAGCAGCGGTAGTGGTTGTAGTAAGGCGGTAGCGGCAGCGGCATCGGCGGTGGTTATTGTGGACGGCACGGCGGCGGCGGTAGTTATTGTGGTAGCGGCAAGGCGGTAGCGGCGGTAAGGCAGCGGCGGTGGTTGTTGTGAGTGCGGTAGCGGCAGCAGCGGCGGTGTTGTTGTGGTAACGGTGGCAGCGGCGGCAGGCGGCGGCGGTAGTTATTGTGGTGCAGCAGCAAGGCGGCAGCGGCAGCAGGCAGCAGCAGCAGCAGCGGCAGCAGCGGCAGCGGCAGTGGCAGGCGGTAGCGGCAGTGGCAGCGGTGGCAGCGCGGCGGTGGTTGTTGTAGTGGCTGGCAGCAGCAGCAGCAGGCGGTAGTTGTGTAGTGGTAGCAGCAGCGGCGGCGGCAGCGGCGGCGGCGGCAGGCAGCAGCGGCAGCATGGCAGCAGCGGCGGCGGCGGCGGTAGGCGCAGCAGCGGTAGCGCAGCGGTGGTTGTTGTGGTAGCGGCGGCTGCGGCGGCGGTAGTTGTTGTGTAGAGCAGCAGCAGCAGCGGCAGCAGCAGTAGTAGTAGCAGCAGCAGCAACGGCGCAACAGCGGTAACGCAGCGGCAGCGGTAGCAGCAGCAGTAGTTGTTGTAGTAGCGGCAGTTGCAGCGGCGGTAGTTGTTGTGGTAGCGGCGGCAGCAGCGGCAGTAGTAGTTGTTGTAGTGGCAAGGCAACAAGGCGGTGGCGGCAGCGGTGGCAGCAGCAGCGGCGGTAGCAGCAGCGGCAGGCGGTAGCAGTAGCGGCGGCGTGGTTGTTGTGGTAGCGGCAGCGGCAGCGGTGTTGTTGTAGTGGCAGCGGCAGCGGCAGGCGGTAGTTGTTGTAAGTGGCAACGGCGGTAGTAGCGGCAGCAGCGGCGGTAGCAGTGCAGCGGCAGCAAGGCGGCGGCAGCGGCAACGGTAGTTGTTGTGGTAAGGCAGCGGCGCGGTGGCAGCAGCGGTAGCGGCGGCGGCAGCAGCGGCGGTGGTTGTTGTGGTAGCGGCAAGGCGGCAGCGGTAACGGCGGCAGCGGTAACAGCGGCAGCGGTGGCAGCAGCGGTAGCGGCGGCAGGCGGTGGCAAGCGGTTGTTGTGGTGGCAGCAGCGGCAGCGGTAGCGGCGGCAGCGGTAGCGGCAGCGGCGGCAGCAGCAGCGGTGGTTGTTGTGGTAACGGCAAGGCAGCGGCGGCGGTGGCGGCAGCGGTAGGCGGATGGCGGCGGTAGTTGTTGTGTGCAACGGCGGTAGCGGAGTGGCGGCGGCGGTAGCGTGGCGGCGGCGGTGGCAGTGAGACGGCGGCGGCGCGGTGGCGGTAGCGGTAGGCGCAGCAGCGGCGGCGGCGGCAGCGGCGGTGGTTGTTGTGGTAGCGGCAGCAGCGGCAGCAGCAGGCGGCGGTAGGCGCCAGCAGCGGCGGCGGTAGGCGTGGCGGTGGCAGCGGCGGCGGCGGCGGTGGCGGTGGCGGCGGCGGTGGCGGTGGCAGTGGCACGCGGCGGCGGCAGCGGTGGTTGTTGTGTAACAGCGGCGGCGGCACGGTAGCAGCACGGTAGCGGTAGCGCAGCGGTAGCGGTGGCAGCAGCAGCGGCGGCGGCGGTAGTTGTTGTAGTGGTAGCAGCAAGGCGGTAGTTGTTGTAGTGCGGCAGCAGCGTGGTTGTTTGTAGTAGCAAGGCAGCGGCAAGGCAGCAGCAAGGCAGCGGCGGCGGTAGTTGTTGTGTAAGGCAAGGCAGCGGCAGCGGTAACAGCAGCAGCGGCGCGGTAGTTGTTGTAGTAGCAAGGCAGCAGCAGCAGTAGTTGTTGTAGTGGCAGGCAGCAGCAAGGCGTGGTTGTTGTGGTAGTAGTGCGGCAAGGCAAGGCAGCAGCAAGGCAGCGGTAGTTGTTGAATTGCAACGGCAACGGCAGCAGTAGTTGTTGTGTAGGTAGCGGCGGCAGCAGCAGCAGCAGTAGTTGTTGTAGTAGCAAGCAACGGTGGTTGTTGTAAGGTAAACAGCAACGGTAGTTGTTGTG
This sequence comes from Cherax quadricarinatus, assembly GCF_038502225.1. Taxonomy (NCBI): domain Eukaryota; kingdom Metazoa; phylum Arthropoda; class Malacostraca; order Decapoda; family Parastacidae; genus Cherax; species Cherax quadricarinatus. The sequence goes on from NC_091296.1 coordinate 59,353,277, forward strand.
TAACGCAGCAGCAGTAGTTGTTGTGAATGGCAGCGGCAGTGGTTGTTGTGAAGTAAGCAGTAGTTGTTGTAGTGGCAGCAGCAGTAGTTGTTGTAGTGGCAACGGCAGCGGTAGTTGTTGTAGTAGCAGCAAGGCAGCAGCAGCGGTTGGTAGTGGTAGCAGCAGCAACGGCAGCAGTGGTTGCTGCCGAGTAGCAGCAGGGCAGCAGTAACAGGCAGCAGCGGCGGTAGGTTGTTGTAGTAGCGAGACGCGAAGCAGTGGCGGCAGCGGCGGCGAGCAGCGGCGTGCAGCAGCAGCAGCAGTGGTTGTTGAGGTAGCACGGGGCGGGGCGGCGGTAGTTGTTGTAGTAACAGCAGCAGCAGCGGCGGTAGCAGTGGTTGTTGTGGTAACAGCAGCGGCGGCGGTGGCAAGGCAGCGGCGGCGGTGGCAGCAAGCGGTGGCGGCAGCGGCGGCGGCGGCGGTGGTTGTTGTAGTGGCAACAGGGCAGCGGCGGTAGGCAGGCGGCGGCGGCGGTGGCGGCGGCGGTGGCGGCGGTAGCGGCGGCGGCGGCGGCGGTGGCGGCAGCGGTGGCGGCAGCGGCGGTGGTTGTTGTGGTGGCAAAAAGAAAGAAAGCCGAGAAGTTCTTAAGGCGAGCCTGCAGCGCCTGCTAGCACTTAGCACAAAGTGCCGGGCAGCCGCCTGCAACGGGAGCACAATACTGCATAAGCCTAATGGAAGCGAAAAGTGTTGATGGTTTCTAGCTATAACACAAACACATTAACATACAGAGACACAGACAGCAGCCTGGGCTAAAACCCTGGTAAACACAGCTCGCTCAACACAGCAACAGACGTGGAAACACAGACATGTACAGACTCACCTGAACATTATCCTCAGGGTTAAACTTTGACGTAGATGAAAGTTTTCAGATCTTTGGGAAATAGAGGAAGAAAATCAGTTATTTTTTAAAATTAAGGTTTTTCACTTCCCCTTTCCTCCCACCTCTCCTTTTTTTCTCTTTCGAATTGCCATGTTATATTTTAACAAGTTAAGGAGTGTGAAATGATAATTTTTAGGCAACGGACTGAAAATTCCAGCTGTATTCAGAAGGTATAGCGTCCAGTTAGTTAATTTCTCGAGTTTACAGCAGGGAGAGAATATAAACAATTTACTGCAGGATAATAAAGAGTAACAATTTACAACAGCACAGGATAAAAGGGACAATTTACAGCAGGGTAATAAAGAGTAACAATTTACAGCAGGGTAATAAAGAGGGCAATTTTTTCAACAGGGTTATAAAGGCAAAAACAATTGACAACAAGGTAGAGGGAAAAAAAGAGACAATTTACAGGAGGTTAATAAAGAGGAACAATTTACAACAATGCTAACCTAGTGCAGTATACCCAAGTTGTATTTTGTATCCACCACTAGCCGGTCTGGCTTATTCTGTGATATATATATATATATAAATATATATATATATATAACAACACTGCGCTAGCCAAGGATTCGAACCCATGTTGTACTGGCCTGCCTCATGGTAAGCGAGAACCACATGACGCTTTAAACCACAGGACCACCCAACCCTACAAGAATGGTGCAGCCAGCATACAGCTAGCTGTTGGGCCGCCATCCGAGGGCATATATATATATATATATATATATATATATATATATATATATATATATATATATATATATATATATATATATATATATATATATATATATATATATATATATATGTGTGTGTGTGTGTGTGTGTGTGTGTGTATATGGGGTCCACTTCTGGAGTAAATTGTGGGACCCACAGCCTCGGAGAAGTTAATAAAAAGGCTTCAAAGAAAAATATTTGGATTTCTTCCTGAAGCCATTTGAATATTGCCACCACGAGATGTTGATGCTGCTCAGGCACCGAGAGATGAAAGAAAAACACCTGGTACTCGGTTCCTCCGTATTTTCTAACACTTGTCACCAGTTCTAGCACATTAGTTCTGCAAGATGCAGGTATGTACCCATCAATTGCGTCTTTTCATTATTATATTTAGCAAAATCGGATACACGAGTAGTGTGCTAGTGTTCTATTCTTACGATAATTACAAGTGAAAAAGCTATGCGTCCCTGTCATGTTGCATCACATTGGATGGCTTACATAAACAGTGTTAAAAATCTGTCAGTTTGAGCTAGGAGACTTCAGTAGAGCTACGAGGATAACGTCATGTATTGCAATAAAGGTTCCGTCTGGCTCTGTTGGGAGTTATACTGAAATAAGATCTCAACAATTATTACAAGAGAGATGATCAATCGTCTTCTGGGTGATATTGCAGAGAACAGTGTTATTCATCAGGGCCCATCAAGAACTTCCTGGACGACCTGATTCCTGACGAAATCATGATATCATTATGACCTTTCTTCTTTTGTGGAGCCCTTTGTGCTCTGAGAAAGAATGATGGAAGAATTAGGCCAGTTACCCAGGCAACACTCGTCTCCGCCTCGTTGCTGAAGTGGCTGTCAGAAGTATCGGCACAGAGGCGGACTTGATGCTTCACCCAAACCAGCTTTGCTTCTCTCAAGACAACATAGCAGTGCTTCTTGCTGCCAGGTCATGCATCAACAACCTACACGGGGATAATGCTAAAGTGGAATTATACTCCAAGACTCCTTCAATTTATTGAAAAGATACATAGTATTAAGGTCACGCCACGCACACTTTTCCTTCCCCTCACTCAGATATAGCAAGGAGTAATGGATGATCCTGTTCCTGGAAGTAAATGATAGAGTGATAACGACAAAATAAAGAAAGAAAACACATTTATAAACAGTTCATGGCATTTATTGAAGTATACTAAGTATACTAGTAAGTATACTCCAGAGGTTTGACCATGAGTTAAGGATTTAAAAGAAAAAAGATACTCCTGGTGAGACGTGTTGTAAATACCCTGAACTATACGTAAGTGTCTTGAACCCGTGAGTGTGCAAAGTGGTGTTAGATCCTGCTGTTAGGAGGTGATCCGGAGAGCAAGTCCGAGTCTTTATCAGTGTAATGGAGTGACCTGGGGACCGGAGGTGGTGGCAACCACCTCCTTCCTCGTATTTAAATATTGTATATTTGACAAAAACTAAGGAAGTGATGGAATCGTTGCGTTAGTCGATTTAGACTGTTGTTCAGTCCCTATTTACATACAGCCAGGAGCTGCAGCCACATATAGGTGAGTACACACATCTATTAAGGTATTCTTGCATATCTATCTCAGTTATTCATGTTTAATCGAGAGAGATGTGTTAAATGGAAACCATTAATTTGTATATTTATAAAATGTAGTCAAAATATAATTTGTAGGTGAATAATTAGTAAATATTTGCTTATGGTCACATAATCTAGGCAGATTTCGAACTATTTTGAAAGAGTGACTCTTAAACACCAAGAGGTGTATTTCTCTCAGTGGATCGACACCATGCCCAGCCCTTCTAGGGTAGGGTAGGTGCCTGAGCCCGAGCTTGCAGCTCACAAGACTGTCATTCCTAATAACCCCCTTCGGGCGGGGATGGCAGACCAGAGAGGCCTAGCTTCTCCCTACGAGCCCCGTGAGGGCGGGGAATGTGGCTAGGCCTGGGGACAGTTGGTCCCAAAGATGAGGAGGTGCTTGTGCCTCCTCCCATGAGATACTTAGGTCTTAGACACTCCCAAGACAGGGAGCCAAGGCCGGGCCACCACTTGGAAAAGGCCCGGGCCGGGGGAACACCGGCGAATCTTTAATAATAATAATAATTCTCTCAGTGTATATGCAATGAGAGTTAACTTTAAACCCTATTTTAAAGATTAAGGTATTCTTTTTCTGGTTGTGAAAAGATTTTGTGCAACCTTAACGACCCTCGTGCAGCCGATAGGCTGTAAACCCTCATTAACCAACCAACGTAGAACACAGTAATTTAAAACCTGCGAGTTCTTCAACGCTGTCTAATAAGTACTTTCGCCTGTGATACGTTGCCGTCGTCAATGGTGTGCGGTTAGCGTCGCAGACGACATCCGTCAGTAATCTACATACACACATCTGAATGTGCCCTCAACTACTAACCATGTTTCTTCATTACCTCGTGTCCTGGAAGACTAGACGCCAGTGATAATGTTGCATGCATATGCAAATAGCGTTGTGTGGTGTGTGTGTTTGTGTGTTTGTGTGTGTGTGTGTTTGTGTGTGTGTGTTTGTGTGTGTGTTTGTGTGTTTGTGTGTGTGTGTGTGTGTGTGTGTGTGTGTGTGTGTGTGTGTGTGTGTGTGTGTGTGTGTGTGTGTGTGCGTGTGTGTGTGTCTGTGTGTGTCTGTGTGCATGTGTGTGTCATCACCACTGGATACAAAGACACTCCCAACAATAGCGAGGGACAGACACACACGTTGCAGGATAAAACTTTTGTTGCGACATTAGTTCAGTCTGTATATAACTTTATCACTACAGCTTGACAAAAGCTCTACACAGGACGATTATTGGTTCCAACAATGGCTTCTTATGCACCGTGTGTCCTTTGTTTTTCTTCTTTACACACACGCGCGCGCGCGTTAGGAAGTATTTCTAGTCATAAAGTTGTCAGGAAGTGGAACAGTGTGGAGAGTGAAGTAGTGGAGGCAGGATCCATGCATAGCTTTAAGAAGAGGTACGATAAAGCTCATGGAGTAGGGAGAGAGTAGACCTAGTAGCGACCAGCAAAGAGGAAGGGGCCCAGGAGCTGTGAATCGACTCCTGCAATCACAAATAGGTGAGAACACACACACACACACACACACACACACACACACACACACACACACACACACACACACACACACACACACAGAGGCTGCGTAATCGCGCATAAAACTTTCCGAAATATTCGGAATTATGCTTGCTCCAGTGACGACTCAATTTCCACATCAAATGACGCACTTGATCCACCTCTCGCACCGCTGCTAATAATACAGACCATCACTGTGGCAGGATCCTTGGTGGAACGGTCACGTGTGTACTCATCTATTTGTGGTTCCAGGGGTCCAGTCGTAGCTCCTGGCCCTGTCTCTTCGTTGGTCGGTACTAGTTCCACTCTCTCCCTGCTTCAAGAGCTTTATAGTGTGTGTGTGTGTTAGTTACCATTTTGTCCTAGGCACATGTCGATTAGACACTAGGCCTGTTGTATATGAGTACGTGTGTGTGTGTGTGTGTGTGTGTGTGTGTGTGTGTGTGTGTGTGTGTGTGTGTGTGTGTGTGTGTGTGATTTTTTTACTTTCGACTATTTCTATAGACTATGATAGTAATACTGGATGATTGGACTTCAAATCGAGCTCTTGGAATGTGAAGTGAAAGCTGCGGAGAGTCCATAACTCTGCACTGAATATTGTTTTAGCGAGGCTAATTTCGGCATGTATGTTTAGGATTAGAGTCAGAACTTGGCAGATAACAACACTTGCTACAGAACTGTCTGTATGACTGACAGCACTTGTTACAGAGGTCTCTGTATGACTGACAGCACTTGTTACAGAGGTCTCTGTATGACTGACAGCACTTGTTACAGAGGTCTCTGTATGACTGACAGCACTTGTTACAGAGGTCTTTGTATGACTGACAGCACTTGTTACAGAGCTGTCTGTATGACTGACAGCACTTGTTACAGAGCTGTCTGTATGACTGACAGCACTTGTTACAGAGATCTCTGTATGACTGACAGCACTTGTTACAGAGCTGTCTGTATGACTGACAGCAAATGTTACAGAGGTCTCAGTATGACTGACAGCACTTGTTACAGAGCTGCCTGTATGGCTGACAGCAAATGTTACAGAGGTCTCAGTATGACTGACAGCACTTGTTACAGAGGTCTCAGTATGACTGACAGCACTTGTTACAGAGCTGTCTGTATGACTGACAGCACTTGTTACAGAGCTGTCTGTATGACTGACAGCACTTGTTACAGAGCTATCTGTATGACAGATAGACAGGATACAGAACACTATCTAAACTAATGTATATTATTTACTTAACAAGCACTACGAGAATTTATACACTACTGAACACACACACAGCTTTAAGAAGAGATACGATAAAGCAAAGAGCCAGGGCCAGGAGATGTGGTTCGACCCCTGCAACCACAAATAAGTAAAAACAAATAGGTAAGAACAAACCAGGAATTTAGATAATGTTTAATACATACTAAGGATGTATATAATGTTCATTAAGAACTTCAATAAATTTATATATTCAGTGCAAACTATAGCAGTTTATATAGAAGGCAAGGGTAGGAAGGGAGAACGATGGGAAATAGGGAGAGGGAGTGAAGAAGAGAGGGTGATTGAGGAAGGGAGGGAGAGAGGGAGGAAGGGAGGTTGGGCAAGATATTTAGCACACTAAAGCAGTGATGGTGTTGCATACATCAAAGAAAGGGTGAATGGAGGGGTGAGGGGAAGGGGTGAGGGGAAAGAGTGAGGGGAAATGGGTGAGGGGAGGTCAGAGGGGAGCATTTATTATGGCTAATGATGAAGAGGGAGGTTACTAGCCGTAGGGTTGAATCTGGGCGTCAACCCCCCTGCTTCTCGTCAGGTGTGTGCCGCCCCCTGTTTAAGGCAGGGGCATGCGACCCCCCTGCTTCACGGCAGGTGTGTGTGCCCCCCTGCTTCACGGCAGGTGTGTGTGCCCCCCTGCTTCACGGCAGGGGCGTACGCCCCCTCCCCGCCGCTACTTCGCAACACATATTAAAGCCCGGTGAGCAAGTGCCAGACTGGCCTGTTCCAGTAGTTCTCAACTGGTGGTCCGCGGACCACCCCGAATAACTGTGACATCCCTGGGGGTCACAGTTATTGCAAGTCAGTAAGACACTAACGCCACAGGACAAACTTAAACTGGGACAACGTTTCGAACTGTTTCGATCTTCATCAGTGTTGCGAGGGCAGCTCGGAAGGCCTCGGTCATCTGACCGAGGGCTTCCCCTGGCTTACCGAAAGTACACTGCTTGTGTATCAGCCTGGACATGAGAGGCTGATGCTGTTGTTTCTCTTCTGAGCATTTGAGATTAACGCTGGCCAGAGAGTAGTGTCTTGAAGACCAGCTCTTTCTTGCTCACTGAGGACACCTCTTCTCCAACAATATTAAGATTTATAGTCCTTTTAACTACAGGAAGGGGAGGGGAGGTTATTTGTAAGCTGTTCCAGCCACGGTATTATGGATTAGTTGTGGAGTGTTTTAGCCACGGTATTATGGGTTTGTTGTGGAGTGTTCCAGCTACGGTATTATGGGTTAGTTGTGGAGTGTTCCAGCCACGGTATTATGGTTAATTGTGGAGTGTTCCAGCCAAGGTATTATGGGTTAGTTGTGGAGTGTTCCAGCCACGGTATTATGGGTTAGTTGTGGAGTGTTCCAGCCATGGTATTATGGGTTAGTTGTGGAGTGTTCCAGCCACGGTATTATGGGTTAGTTGTGGAGTGTTCCAGCCACGGAACTAACTTTCCAGTCTTTGATACCCATTCATTCGACGATAACCATCCAATCGTCTCATTTACTTATCGCAGTCACTAAACATTTATCCTGCCTTTCTCGTGGATCAGCAAACATTTACTTTATGTACCAGAGGGAAACCAACGTTTGTTTAGCCAGTTGTGTGAAAGGTTCCCATGTAAACGTTTTCAGCCAGACTGACTAACCTGTTTATTTGAGTCCTCATGAACCTCGTTGTGTTTACTCTCAGTCTTGTACCTTGCCCCCTGTACATTTTATATATATATATATATATATATATATATATATATATATATATATATATATATATATATATATATATATATATATATATATATATATATATATACATACAGGAGGAGATTGAAATAGCTTGAATTCATGCTTGAGGCTGTCTGACGTGCCCGGGTTGGGAAAGAAACATGGCTTGTAAACCAGGCTGCCCAGTCTGTGGTATTTGTGTGGCCGAGTGAACTAGAGCGCTGCCTGAGAATCTTGACCGTCCTCAGTAGTAGTTTCGAATCCTGCTGACTGCGGTCTTTCTTTGTATATACCCGCTTGTTTCTGCGTGGTGCATTGATATGTAAATATATATATCAATGTAATCGTATTTTATGTATTAAACACAAATGGGTCTTGCAGAACTGGGGTAGGGGTTTGCGAGGGCAGAAGTGGGACAAGGTTAGTTATGTAAAAGGTAATCGTTATTGCGAGAATAAAATTGAAATCATGGTTGATGCAATAGGTTAGTTTCCTTTAAAAATGTCAAAGGTTGGAAACTTCTGTAAGGACGTCAGTTAGTGTGTGTCAGGGTGATACAGATGTGAGGGAAAGGATCTTGCATGCCAGCTCACACATCTGATGTAATACGGTGAAGTAGAGTGTGACCTGTCCTGTGCTGGTTGTTTCTTCATGTTGTCTCTGAGTCACCTGTGTCAGATACATACACCTCCGAGTCGAGTCTCAAACACGACAGCTGTGTTAAGATGGCCAGAATCCCAATAGCGTTTTTAATGAAAGCAATTTCTTACATTTTAACTCAGAGCACTGTTGTTTCCAGAGGCTGTGTAGTTATTAAGAGAGTACTGAATAATACTGACTGAGACTGGGAGATTGTGAATAGCTGACCTAGTGGCTTAGTTTGCTTGTCCATTGCCCTGAGAACGGGGGTTGTGGGGTGGCTGCAATCTCATATTTTTTCCAACCTCTCCATCAGAGTAAACCAAAGACCTGAGGACAGGTCAAGCTATATTAGAAATATGCTTAGCTTAGCTTGAGTCTTACTGAAGAACTCACGGCAATGGTTCCTCGAAGCTCTCAAAAACGGAAGTACACTAACTTATTTTGTGGTGACTTTAATAGTAATGTATTTCTTCCTCTGCTGATGTTTCTAATATTATGGCCACCTCAGATTATTATAATTATAATCATGGGGGAGCGCTAAACCCGTAGGATTACACAGCGCATGTGGGGGTAGGGGGTGGAAGCGGAACACAGATCCAGTCCCTAGATCAAGAGCCCCTCACCAGCGTCAAGGAACCTCCCTTGAGGGGTGCCCACCTCAGAACAACTCGTATGCACGGTACTTAGCGTGTCTCCGAGGTAATTAGAAGACGGAAGATTGAGCCTCCACCAGGCTTTATTTTGAATGACCACATGGGTTCAGAACTTCACATACACACACACACACACACACACACACACACACACACACGAATGGTTTAGGGAAGTGAACATGAGGTCGGTGTTTTTGATAGTAAAGATCTGTATGCTGGCCCAGGGTGTCATTGTGACCCGCTGCCTCATAGTTCCTCTCTGCTCCACTACGCATGAGTAACCTGTTGGTTGCATTTGTTGCTGCCCCCCCCCTTCCCCCCGTCTTTCTCTCATATTGAGGGTCCGTGGTTCGATCTACGGCACGGGTGAAAACACTTTTGTTCCTTTTCACCTAGCAGTAAGTAGATACCTGGGAGTTAGTCGACTCTCGTGGGTGGCATCCAGGGCTTGTACCTAGTATACCTGAGGTAGGACAAGAGATCTTACCAACCTGTATATTCAACTGCATAAAAAATCAAATTGAATCATATTTTTTAAAAGGAAATCTTAATACATTTGTCAGAAAAACATATTTACAGCCGAAAAGTCAAGTGACGATCTCTTGTCATGTGTAAATAGATCTAAAAAGAAATATCTTTTTATCCAATCTATGGGGAGATTTTTATTATTAAAATAGAGATGGGAGGTTCCAGTGTATAAGATCAATGAATAACAAATATTATGAAGAACGGTGATGAATAAGTTATGGAAGTATGATGTATGTCGCGACAAACCTTTCTAAAATCTGTATTTATAGCTCAATAGCGTGAAATATATATATTACTGTCTGACCTGGAACGGGATATATGCACCGTGAGGCACATGTCTCAGTGTGTATATATATGCTAAGAGTTTAATCTCTATTTTAGGAATTAAAGTATTGATGACTAGAGGCTTGCATGTCCACTTACCTGTCTGTCCAGTCTGGAGGGTATTCCGGGGATCAACGCTCCCACGGCCCGGTCCACAACCAGGCCTCCCTGTGGATCAGGGCTTTATCAACGAGGTTGTTACTGTTGGCCGCACGTAGTCCAACTTACTAACCACAGCCCGGCTGATCCGGTACTGACTTTAGGTATCCGTCCATCTAATTTCCTAAAAAAATAAAGAATACTGGGGAGAAAAAACATTCATGTTTGTTGAAAAACAAAAGACGATAAATGTATTTTTACAGATATGCACATTTCTCGGTGTATATACAGTGAGTAGTTGTGTACCTGTTGGTGTATATATGACTGAATACACAGAATACACTCTTCACATAATGTTACAATGATTAAGAGATGTTATCCCGCCTCAGCTCATTTCAAAGCATAGTTCTAAGGTACAGTACCGCCTCTTTCACGATGCTACCCACAACACATAGCTAACTGTCAGGGGAACAACAGCTGCAAGGAGACTCGCTTCTAATTCTAGTACTACCTGGAAATCGAATCCAGGATCTAATTGTTGTTATTAGTGTTGTTTGTTCTGTGGGAAGGAGTGTACTCAACTACTTGTACTCAGCTGTTTGTAGGGGTAGAGTCTTGGTTCCTGGCCCTGTCTTTCAGCTTGTCATTTACCAGAGTCACTCTTTCTCCTAGCCTCGTGGACTCTATCGTACCTGCTTTTAAAACTATGTATGGAGTCTGCTTTCCCTACTTCCTCACCGAAATCATTCTGCTTCCCTACAATTCTTAAACTTAAGAAACACTTCCTGACATTCCTGTGGCTTATGTCTTAACTGCCAGTTGTATCTTTGAGAACCTATTTCTCGTCTCTCAGACAGGTGTTTTTGTCTGCCCTATAAGTTCCTCTTAGTGTTTTGCATATTGTTATTATATCTCCTTGTAGTTCATTCCTCTTAGCTCTGAAACAAGCCTCGTTGCACACACCTGCACTTTCTCCAGTTTCTTAACGTGTGTTGGTTCCATGCTGCAGAAGTTATTCGGTTGATGTGAGCCTCTGGCGATATGTTAGGCACTATGCTCACGTCTAGGTCTTTCTCTCTGAGCGAGATCTGCAGCCTCTGTCCTCGAGTCCGGTCCTGTGGCCCCTTCCCCAATCTTCATTACTTTACATTTATTGGGTTAAGTCAAGCAGCCACTTAGCAGACCAATATTACAGTCAGTCCAGAGAAATTTTGACATTGAGTTTGACTCTTTCATTATTTACTGATCCTATCCCATCACTGAAGGCTCTTGACTCACTGACTCTATCGACATGCTCATTGGAGAAACCATATATACTCAAAAATCAGATGAAAAAATTTTTGAGTGTGTTTTTTTATGGATTCCATCACAGTGAATTACTCCTTCACGATAAAGATGATAACTTAGATAAAGAAAGCACCCTGAAGGAAAATGTAGAATATAACTTTAGTATATATGTGTCTAGCATTTAGAGTAATATTAAGAGAGAAGTAAAATTATGAGTGATGTTATGGGAATATAATTAGAAGTCTGATTAGCTCTATCATCCACTGTGATAACATGAACGTAGTTAAGTAGGTTTTTGGAACAGCTTGAAATGTGGACAGACTGATTGATGTTGTAGTGGCCAGGCTTAGGCTTGATTACAAGTACTTCTGGTAGTTTGGCATATTATGTGGTCAGGACTTACGGCCACTTTCCTAAAAACTACGTGCTTCATTGTCCACTTACTGATGAATATATAGTATAACCTATGTGATATGTCAAGGTATCTTATTAATGAAAATAATATACTAGACATATTAAGCAAATTTCCGAAATTTGCCTGTAACTGATAAAACAAGTGTGGATATAAATCCAAACGTCTAGTCCACCGGATGGATTTGAGGTGCACAATAAACTCTCTGGAGCCTTTCCTTGTCCTCATTTTTATTTTATCATTAGTTTTACATCATCAGCAAACAGGGATATATCTGATTCAGTTCTTTCTGGATTCTCATTCACGTAAATTAGAAACAGCACTGGTAAATGTGTGTGTGTGTGTGTGTGTGTGTGTGTGTGTGTGTGTGTGTGTGTGTGTGTGTGTGTGTGTGTGTGTGTGTGTGTGTGTGTGTGTGTGTGTGTAGGTTCTCGAACGAGGCTTCTACCCAGGGAGCGAGTTACAAAGTTGACAATAAAGTGGAACCTTGGCACTCGACCTTAATTCATTCCAGAAGGCTGTTCGATTACCAAACGAATTTTTCCCAATCAATTTTCTTTTTGGTTGGCTGTTATCACTAATCTTCGTAGGCCCCATGGTGACTTATTTATACAAACAATAAAAATAAAGACACCAAAAAATGCGAGAAAACTCGAAATAGTTTACAGTGAAGTTCTGGCAGGTCGTGTTTGCTTGGTCGAGTGCTGAGCAAACGGTCTACTTACTACCAAGCGATTTTTTTTTTACTGAACAAAGCGTTCGAATACCGGATTGTTCGAGTAGGGAGCTGCTCGAATACCGAGGTTCCACTGTACTTGCTAACGTACACACTACTTGGGTCAAGCTGTTGGTCGTTCCACTGGTCCCGGGGTGTAAGAGACTCAAACTATCTTGAAGAGCACCCCAGCCACCACCTTTCACGACCCACCTCTACCTGCTTCCACACCCCGTTCTTTACCCACCTGCACCACCACTACCACCCACCACCTGCACTCGCTTGTCGTGCCTACCTACAATATTTCACGGATGTTTATGTGCGATCTATTGAGTTTACGTTACGTTACCTGGGGTGAACTGGGTTTACCTCATGGGGTTTATGTCTCTTCTGGTTTATGTTCTTTTTCAGCCGTTTTAAGACAGTATTTTTGTGTTTTCAGCGGTTTTAAAGGTTTAGATTTTTAAAACCTAATACTCTTCTGGTTTTTATGTGTTTTTCCACGGTTTTAAAAGAGATTTAGATTATTTAAAAAAAAAATGCTTTTATAAATAACAAAAAGGCACAATACCGTGACTGGAACGATACACAAATAACCCGCACATAAAAGACAGAAGCTTACGACGACGTTTCGGTCCGACTTGGACCATTGACAAAGTCACACTAACAGAGGTGGAGCAGGACGGCTATATATAGCCGTCCTGCTCCACCTCTGTTAGTGTGACTTTGTCAATGGTCCAAGTCGGACCGAAACGTCGTCGTAAGCTTCTGTCTTTTATGTGCGGGTTATTTGTGTAAAAAATGCTTTTGCCCGTACTGATTTATTTTCCTCCGTCTTCCTTAATTGCTACAGAAAATGGGAAGTGGAAGCCAGTCCTGGAGAGGGCAGCTCCACTTCCTCGAACCAAGAACCCTGGAAGATTAGTTTCCTCTTGAATACCTGGAACGACACAGCCATAAGCTCAACCTAATCAACACAACATACAACCTAATCAACATACAAACTAATTAATACAATATATAACCTAATCAATGTACAACCTAATCAACACATACAGCCTAATCAATACAACATACAACCTAATCAACACAACATACAACCTAATCAACACATACAGCCTAATCAACACAACATACAACCTAATCAACACAACATACAACCTAATCAACACATACAGCCTAATCAACACAACATACAACCTAATCAACACAACATACAACCTAAACAACACAACATACAACGTAATCAACACAACATACAACCTAAACAACACAACATACAACGTAATCAACACAACATACAACCTAAACAACACAACATACAACGTAATCAACACAACATACAACCTAAACAACACAACATACAACGTAATCAACACACCATACAACCTAAACAACACAACATACAACGTAATCAACACACCATACAACCTAGTCATTACAACATACAACTTTCAACATATTTTTTCCTATTTTTATGACCCGGAAGTTCCTTAATTAACGTTGGACAAGAGACTGGGCAGAACCAATTGCATTAAGTGAACAAGGCCACAGTTTTCTTGAAACAAAAGTTATAATGTTTTATTTACTGTTATGTCAAGGCAGCTGCCACTTGGGAGCTGAAAATAACAGCTAACCTAATGGATACTAAGTGCCAGTTATTAGTGCCAAGTGCATGCTAGGAGTCAAACTGGCAGCTGTTACCAGCTAGCCTTATGCTAGGTGCCAGTGAAGATTGCTAGTGCCAGGTGCCTGCTAGGTATTTAGGTATTAGTTGATAGTTGTCCTGGTAGTAACATTACACACACACACACTACACACACACACACACACTACACACACACACACACACATATATATATATATATATATATATATATATATATATATATATATATATATATATATATATATATATCTTGTTATGTTACTTGTTCGTAAGACAAACATTTACCTGTCATCTTACAAGTCCATGAGACAGAGACTTACCTATCGTTTTACATGTTCTTGCATCAGTATAGTGGGTGAGGGGACGGGAGATAGATAGATAGATAGATAGAGAGAGAGGGGGGGGGGAACCTGGCGCACTGCAGGCAATCCTACGAGCATAAACTCTTCTCTCTGTATATAAATTAAATAAGCTTAACGTACGATAGAGAATTTATTTGACATAAGAAAAAAAATATCTGTACCCTGTCAGGTTTTGTTGACTCACTCTTTTATTGGTGTGTGTGTGTGTGTGTGTGTGTGTGTGTGTGTGTGTGTGTGTGTGTTCGAAGCTATAAGCATGAGGTTCGTATGTAATAACAGATCGACACTTTATCCGAAGCTTTAAACGAGACTTTTTGCTTCGAAGCTACAAGCTGAGGATTTATGTAAAAGCTTAGAGCAAACTCTCTCTCTTGAGACTTAAAAGTCTCTTCTTCGAAAGCTGTTATCGAGACTTACACAATACTTACTGTTGATCCCTCGGGGCTCTACAGCGCCCTCGGGGAATGGTGATGATCAGGGCCTGGTCATGGACCGGGTCGCGGGGGCGTTGACCCCTGGGAATACACTCCAGGTATACAGGGTAACTCTGACTCCTTGGATGAAGAGCCCTTCACCAGCAACACATGGAGAGAGCCTTGAAAGTTAGAATCCAGGCCCAGGTCTGTATATTTCATAGTCAATCTTAGATTCTAAACACTTCTTGATTCTCCCCTTTTTACGATACTAACGAAAAAAATAGGTATCCGTCTTAGTTGGTTGACAAATGGGCGAACATACGATGACGTAAAGACGAAGTAATATTTTTTAATAAAAATGGAATAAAGACAAGATGAGCAAGACACATGTGCAGCACATAGACCTTTTTATTACCCACTGTGCGGGTGAAACGTTTCGACAATGGAGACACCCTAGGTGGTGTACTTGTCTCGCTCATCAATTTTTCGGTAGTGTGTACCGTTGAGGAGTCCGGCTGTTGTGGGCCGCATATTACTGTAGGAACCCACCGGGAATAAGCCACACTGCTTGGCTTTTGGGGGGGAAGGGGAGGAGGTGTGGGGCTTATCCTGGGTTATTCACTCCTCTGGGTTAATTAATCATGCTTTAAGAGTTAATTAATAATTTCAAAGGCTTCTTCTTTTAGTTAAATTAATTAGTCATCCATGGAAGCGTCCTCTGAGACTCGAAAATACATCAAAGAATAACACAATCTCAAAATTTTGAAAAAGTATGATAAATTTTGATAAATTTCTAAAATTATTACAACCCAAAATTAGCAATAAATTTAACAAAAACAAATAAATTTAAAAAATACGTATTTCATTTTCTTTATGATAAAACTGAGAAATTTATCCCAAAAATGACATCTCAAAATTGAAGGACAAACTAAACTAAACAACATTTCTTTTTTTCATAAAATGCGGCAAACCCGAATAGGTCAAAGAGTGCCGAGAGATGATTAGAAACGCTTTGCCAACTTGCAAACCACGTTTGATCCGAGGAAAGAGGGAGGGTGAAGAGAATAATAAATTCTGAGTGGTCATACTGTGGGAGTGAACGCGACACGTCATTCTACAAGAGATTTATTTTCTGTACTCGGAGTAGCGACGCCCAGATGTCTTTAATTATTACTACCATTAAGACAACATACACACGAATACTTGTGAGTTAACGACATAACTTGTTACGAGTTCTGCAACAGCAGAGTGTTTGTAGCAGCGTAGTATCTGCAGCAGTATATTGTCTGCAGTAACGTAGTATCTGCAGCAGCGTAGTATCTGCAGTAATGTAGTATCTGAAGCAGCGTAGTATCTGCAGCTGCGTAGTATCTGCAGCAGCACAGTATCTGTAGTAGACTAGTATCTGCAGCTGCGTAGTATCTGCAGTAATGTAGTATCTGAAGCAGCGTAGTATCTGCAGCTGCATAGTATCTGCAGCAGCACAGTATCTGCAGTAGACTAGTATCTGCAGCTGCGTAGTATCTGCAGCACCACAGTATCTGCAGTAGATTAGTATCTGCAGCAGCGTAGTATCTGCAGCAGCACAGTATCTTCAGCAGCATATTATCTGCTGCAGTATAATATCCGCAGCAGCAGAGTATCTGCAGCAGTATAGTACTTACTGTGGCGGAGTCTCTGTATTGGACTGATGAAGCCACTGGCTGGCGAAACGTTTCCTCAATAAAGATTTCCAAGTGTTGCCGAAGTGTCTCATTCATCAACATGTCGGTTTTCTGAACCATTCATCTACAATTCCTGTCAGACACAGTAACATCCTGGAATCTTCTTGATGCACGGAATTCTACGCTTGCCTAACCTATAGGCATAACCTACTTCCACCTGAGTTTTTTTCCACCGGCGACTCCGTCTACTACTGCTTTGCCTCACCTGCCTGCTGTATATTAGTCACTTCGCGCACATGCTGTAATTTTATCAAACTTGATGGACTGATCTCATCGACTCCAGGGACTGATTACCTCAAACTCCTGAGCTTCCACCATTTATCTACAATGTAAGATCTTAGTCAAAATTATTGCGAAAAAGATCTAGGAGTCTTGTTCGCAGAAATTTAAGCAAAATATTATGGCTTCATATCAACACATATAAATAATAGAATTCCTAATGTTATACTTAAATTTTGCATATATTTGGTTGGACATCATTTAGATTATGTCTCTCAGTTCTGGTCTCTATATTATTGGATGGATATAAATGAGCTTGAAAAAATACAGAGACGGATAACGATGGTGATTCCATATTATAGAAACCTTTCCTGTGAAGATAGACTAAGGCACTGAACGTGCACCCTTCAGACTGGCATAGAATTAGGGGAGATATAAGTGAAGTGTACAAATGGAAAAAAGGAATAAATAAAGAGGATATACACAGCTTATTGAAAATATCAGTCCAAGACAGGACTCGCAGCAATGGATTCAGCTTAGAGAAACTTAGATTTTGAAAGGATATAGGGAAGTACTTCTTATGTTGGCAATATAAACACAAATGCAGTATAATGTGATCCTTTATTGACTACGTTTCGCCCACACAGTGGGCTTTTTCAAGTCACAAACAGAACTGTTTGTGATTTGAAAAAGCCCACTGTGTGGGCGAAACGTAGTCAATAAAGGATCACATTATACTGCATTTGTGTTTATATTGCCATTGTGTCGGTATTTTATACCATTTATTTCCACTTCTTATGTTCTTATGTTAAGTACTGGTTTGACAATAGAGTTGTAGATGAGTGGAACAAAGTCAAAGGTAGCGTCACTGGGGCGACAACTTTGGGTATCTTTAAATATAGGTCGGACGTATACATGAGTTTGAAATGAATCTATCATGGGCCTTTAGACGTGCTGCAGAGTTCCTTCGTTTTTATGTTCTAATGTGTCCGCCATTATTGACACACAAGTTTAGAAGAAATATCCAGTTAAGGTGTTTTCCTCTCCACACACCTGGTGCCCAGGTTCACCTAGATGGGATTACAAGCAGCTCTTTAGCCTGTAAAATTATCACAGCCGGATATGAACCATGGATGGCAGCTTTTCTGAACCGGCAAACACAAGGAAAAAACTCATTCCACTTCATTTACCTTCATGTAATAAGACGGAATATTTTAATTACCGAAGAAATAATTTAGGATTAAAAAAAGGCGACTATGAATACTGAACAGAAAAAGTGAACGAAAAACGCAGGAAGATAACACAGGTAGAGAACGGAACAATAAGAAGCAACGCATGAAGCCTCTGAATGCAAATTTGTGAAACGATAAAATTGTAGAGAATGAGGCACAATATTGAAAAAAGCAGCAGGAAGAGACGAGGTGGAGGCTGGTGATGGCATCTTGTCTCACAACACATCCCAAATGCCAGCAACATCCTGGCCTACATACTCGCATGCACGCGCGTTCGTACGTGCGTGCTTGCGTGTGTGTGTGTGTGTGTGTGTGTGTGTGTGTGTGTGTGTGTGTGTGTGTGTGTGTGTGTGTGTGTGTGTGTGTGTGTGTGTGAGTGCAGTTCGTTTTCCGTAAAGAAGAATTAATAATCTGGGCAATAAAACCTCACCTACTTTACTGTTATCTTTGACTCGTGTACTCAGCATTTATCTTCTGTAGTTATATTATGGCATTAAGATAAAATTTCGTTCAGATTTTTAACCCCGGAGGGTTAGCTACCCAGGATAACCCAAGAAAGTCAGTGCGTCATCGAAGACTGTCTAACTTATTTCCATTGTGGTCCTCAATCTTGTCCCCCAGGCTGCGACCCACACCAGTCGACTAACACCCAGGTACCTATTTGCTGCTAGGTGAACAGGACAACAGGTGTAAGGAAACGCGTGAAATGTTTCCACCCGCCGGGAATTGAACCCGGACCCTCCGTGTGTGAAGCTAGAGTTACCAGCCAGGTCACGGGGTCACATTAATATAATAACATCCCGGCAGCTGCCTACAGATTTCCCTATAAAAAAATATTATTGAATATTCTGATGAGTCTTACAAAGAAGGATGTTTGAACTTGTTTGTGAAGCGACATTCTGTTAAATTATTTATACTGGAAGAAACATTAATGGCAGAGAGATAATCCACAGAGTACAAACAAACCTGAAGATTAAGACACATATGCAACAGTTGTGTATCTTTATTGTTCAAAAGTTTCGCCTACACGGCAGGCATCTTCAGTCAAATACAGAGGCAGCAGGTGTAGTAGTGAAATGAAGATAATGTAATCAGTCCATCAACCTTGGAGAAATAGTATTTGAGATGGTCAGTCCCTCAGCCTGGAGAAGAGTTCAGCTCCATGGTCTGGAACAAGGTGGTCAGTCCCTCAGCCTGGAGAAGAGTTCAGTTCTATGGTCTGGAACAAGGTGGTCAGTCTCTCAGCCTGGAGAAGAGTTCAGCTCCATGGTCTGGAACAAGGTGGTCAGTCCCTCAGTCTGGAGAAGAGTTCAGCTCCACGGTCTGGAACAAGGTGGTCAGTCCCTCAGCCTGGAGAAGAGTTCAGCTCCATGGTCTGGAACAAGGTGGTCAGTCCCTCAGCCTGGAGAAGAGTTCAGCTCCATGGTCTGGAACAAGGTGGTCAGTCCCTCAGCCTGGAGAAGAGTTCAGCTCCATGGTCTGGAACAAGGTGGTCAGTCCCTCAGCCTGGAGAAGAGTTCAGTTCTATGGTCTGGAACAAGGTGGTCAGCCCCTCAGCCTAGAGAAGAGTTCAGCTCCATGGTCTGGAACAAGGTGGTCAGTCCCTCATCCTAGAGAAGAGTTCAGCTCCATGGTCTGGAACAAGGTGGTCAGTCCCTCAGCCTAGAGAAGAGTTCAGCTCCATGGTCTGGAACAAGGTGGTCAGTCCCTCAGCCTAGAGAAGAGTTCAGCTCCATGGTCTGGAACAAGGTGGTCAGCACCTCAGCCTGGAGAAGAGTTCAGCTCCATGGTCTGGAACAAGGTGGTCAGTCCCTCAGCCTGGAGAAGAGTTCAGCTCCATGGTCTGGAACAAGGTGGTCAGTCTCTCAGCCTGGAGAAGAGTTCAGCTCCATGGTCTGGAACAAGGTGGTCAGTCTCTTAGCCTGGAGAAGAGTTCAGCTCAATGGTCTGGAACAAGGTGGTCAGTCCCTCAAACTGGAGAAGAGTTCAGCTCCATGGTCTGGAACAAGGTGGTCAGTCCCTCAGCCTGGAGAAGAGTTCAGCTCCATTATCTGGAACAAGGTGGTCAGTCTCTCAGCCTGGAGAAGAGTTCAGCTCCATGATCTGGAACAAGGTGGTCAGTCCCTCAGCCTGGAGAAGAGTTCAGCTCCATGGTCTGGAACAAGGTGGTCAGTCTCTTAGCCTGGAGAAGAGTTCAGCTCAATGGTCTGGAACAAGGTGGTCAGTCCCTCAACCTGGAGAAGAGTTCAGCTCCATGGTCTGGAACAAGGTGGTCAGTCCCTCAGCCTGGAGAAGAGTTCAGCTCCATGATCTGGAACAAGGTGGTCAGTCTCTCAGCCTGGAGAAGAGTTCAGCTCCATGATCTGGAACAAGGTGGTCAGTCCCTCAGCCTGGAGAAGAGTTCAGCTCCATGGTCTGGAACAAGGTGGTCAGTCCCTCAGCCTGGAGAAGAGTTCAGCTCCATGGTCTGGAACAAGGTGGTCAGTCTCTTAGCCTGGAGAAGAGCTCAGCTCTATGGTCTGGAACAAGGTGGTCAGTCTCTCAGCCTGGAGAAGAGTTCAGCTCCATGATCTGGAACAAGGTGGTCAGTCCCTCAGCCTGGAGAAGAGTTCAGCTCCATGATCTGGAACAAGGTGGTCAGTCTCTCAGCCTGGAGAAGAGTTCAGCTCCATGATCTGGAACAAGGTGGTCAGTCCCTCAGCCTGGAGAAGAGTTCAGCTCCATGGTCTGGAACAAGGGGGTCAGTCCCTCAGCCTGGAGAAGAGTTCAGCTCCATGGTCTGGAACAAGGTGGTCAGTCCCTCAGCCTGGAGAAGAGTTCAGCTCCATGGTCTGGAACAAGGTGGTCAGTCCCTCAGCCTGGAGAAGAGTTCAGTTCTATGGTCTGGAACAAGGTGGTCAGTCTCTCAGCCTGGAGAAGAGTTCAGCTCCATGATCTGGAACAAGGTGGTCAGTCCCTCAGCCTGGAGAAGAGTTCAGCTCCATGGTCTGGAACAAGGTGGTCAGTCCCTCAGCCTGGAGAAGAGTTCAGCTCCATGGTCTGGAACAAGGGGGTCAGTCTCTCAGCCTGGAGAAGAGTTCAGTTCCATGGTCTGGAACAAGGGGGTCAGTCTCTCAGCCTGGAGAAGAGTTCAGTTCCATGGTCTGGAACAAGGGGGTCAGTCTCTCAGCCTGGAGAAGAGTTCAGTTCCATGGTCTGGAACAAGGGGGTCAGTCTCTCAGCCTGGAGAAGAGTTCAGTTCCATGGTCTGGAACAAGGGGGTCAGTCTCTCAGCCTGGAGAAGAGTTCAGTTCCATGGTCTGGAACAAGGGGGTCAGTCTCTCAGCCTGGAGAAGAGTTCAGTTCCATGGTCTGGAACAAGGGGGTCAGTCTCTCAGCCTGGAGAAGAGTTCAGTTCCATGGTCTGGAACAAGGGGGTCAGTCTCTCAGCCTGGAGAAGAGTTCAGTTCCATGGTCTGGAACAAGGGGGTCAGTCTCTCAGCCTGGAGAAGAGTTCAGTTCCATGGTCTGGAACGAGGGGGTCAGTCTCTCAGCCTGGAGAAGAGTTCAGTTCCATGGTCTGGAACAAGGGGGTCAGTCTCTCAGCCTGGAGAAGAGTTCAGTTCCATGGTCTGGAACGAGGGGGTCAGTCTCTCAGCCTGGAGAAGAGTTCAGTTCCATGGTCTGGAACAAGGGGGTCAGTCTCTCAGCCTGGAGAAGAGTTCAGTTCCATGGTCTGGAACAAGGGGGTCAGTCTCTCAGCCTGGAGAAGAGTTCAGTTCCATGGTCTGGAACAAGGGGGTCAGTCCCTCAGCCTGGAGAAGAGTTCAGTTCCATGGAACTGAACTTATCACTAACTTATCGGTATTTCATACCATATTTAACACAAACAAACCTATATGGTACAAAAAAGCAACATGGTGATAAAGCAAACTATTTCGGCTTCAGAGACCATCTTCAGAAAGATTTGATGTTTATTTTTTCATTTATTTTTTGCTAAGACTCGCGTCAGGGAACAGGACAAGTGTTCCTGACGCGGGTCTGTCATAAGATGACCCGCAGCTGAAGTTTTTGGTCATCTGATGGAGGCCTTCCACTGGCTTACCGGTCCGCCCTTTTAAAAATTATGGTCATAGTTATAATCATTTGAAATAAATAATATTATAAATTAATTATGAATAATCTAATTAAAAATATTCTTATATATATATATATATATATATATATATATATATATATATATATATATATATATATATATATATATATATATATATATATATATATATATATAAATATAAGCCCACTTTATCAAAAACTAAAATTACAAATATTTTCTTTAAATCAGATTATGAACAATAACTAAGAAAACTAAATATTTACGATTATAAAATAAAAAAGAAAGGCTTAAACTTAGACAATCTGAGGTGTCACTGTGGTAATAAAATTTCAGACCCGCCATTCTCTTCTCCGAGTCATTTGTTATTGGCTGGGAAGCCTCTGCCGAGGCCATTTTTCACTGGGACATTTGCCTTGGAATTTTAATTTGCTGTCAAGCAGGCGGGGAGATACAAGCAGCAGCGGGGGGGGGGGCGAGGGGAGATGTGTGCTTGTGAAGAATAGTGGAAGACTAGGAGTGATGAGACGCCATCGCCCACCCCAGCTGCTGCTAGTCACCAGTCATGTATAAGAACATAAGAAAAAATAACGCTACAGCAAGTCTACTGGCTCATACTAGGCAGGTTTTCTCAATCCCAAACCCACTAAGAAAAATATTTGCCCAACGAGGTCTGGTCTCAAACCGGGCCCCGAGGGGAGTTCACCCTCGAAACCCTCTCCAGGTAACCCATTTTCAGTGCTACCCAAGCAATAAACTTTGATAACCCTATTAACCCATGTGCAAGTCCCACTTAAATCCAACCCCCTCTCACTCAAATACAAGGCGAGCGTGGGGTTATGATACTAGGCATCCAGGTGGCAAATTAGTAGGTGAACACACCTGTGTGACGAACAAATGTTACAGTATCGTGGCTTGACCACTACAGAAATAACCCTCACTTATAGTGGGAAACTAGAGACGTGCTTCCCTCTGCCATTGACTATTAGAAAGTTCATATTCATATTTGTATAGGTTTGCCAGGACGGGTCC
Source organism: Cherax quadricarinatus (assembly GCF_038502225.1). NCBI lineage: Eukaryota > Metazoa > Arthropoda > Malacostraca > Decapoda > Parastacidae > Cherax > Cherax quadricarinatus. The sequence goes on from NC_091296.1 coordinate 59,376,397, forward strand.
TGGCCCGGGTCTTCTCCATATGGTGACCCGGAAGTGACTCCCGAAGGAGTGTCAGAGTTGGTACAAGTGATGTACCGTTTACAGTCCTATGTCAAAGGTACAGTGAGTCTTCTGGAGGTCAAGTGGAGTACTTCTTAGAGCCCTCTGGCGGAGGCAGCCCTACGACAAGGGCACAGTGAGTCTTTCAACTCCAACTGAGCCATTCCTAACACTCAAGCCACAGCCAGAGTGCCATAACAACTCAGGAGATTCTCTGGTGTGTTAAACACCTAACGTCTGACAGAAGACCGATCACTAGAGACGTGTTTCGGCTCGTCCTGGGCTGTTTGAAAGTCATAACTGAGCGAGAAACAGTGAAGATCAATAGACAGGTAATGAGGAAGGGCGTAGTAGTAGTAGTAGTGGTAGTAGTAATTGCAGTAGTAGTCGTAGTAGTAATGGAAACAAATAGTAGTCGTTTGTCAGTGAAGTTTAATTTGGCTGGCGTTCACATTACTGTGAGTGTGTGTAACCGAGAGGTCTGTCTCTCTTTAAAAAATAATAACAGTAATAATAATAATAAAGCCTATCGACTACACGAGTCATTAAAAGTTTTATTTCATCTATACACGAAATCACAAAAATACTTATATCCCTAAAGTATGGATTAAGGTAAACAATGTATATACAGTGAGGGAGACCTCTCGATGTATATACCTTGTGTATCTCTCGGTGTATACACACTCCCAGTAATATAAACTCTAGTCAAATTAAACATCACTGACAAAACATAATTTATACACCCGAGGGAACGTTATCCTGAGGGACCGTTTCCAGAAATGTATAATTACATACATACAATATTATATAAAAAGAATATAATTTATTTGGCTCCTTAAAAACTATTACAATGGAAGCGGAGATACTGAAGTGTTCTTGTATATTACAATTAAAGAAACGAGGAAAATAATTTACGCTGCCTCTGAGGTTAAAATTTTGCTCTAACTCAATTACACTGAATGTAATTCCTTGTTCTTGCTCGAGTGTGTATGCTAGGCGGGTGTGAGTGAGTGTGTCTGTTGTATGTATCTGTAATGTTTTTGTTCGAAAATATGTATGTGCTAGGCGGGTGTGAGCGTGTTTGTTGTATTTGCTTATATTGTTCTTGCTTTCATGTTTCAGTAGATATGCATGACGGGTGTAAACTATGAGTGTTTGTGCTTGTGTTTGTCAGCAATATAACACTATATATATATATATATACACATTGCTTAACTAACTCTGTAATATACAAATTATAAGACACGCTGAATGAGAAGAGAAAGCTCACTGAAATTTGCTTAATTACGATAATTAGTTGCGTAAAAAAAGTGTGTGTTTGTGGGAAAGAGAGAGGTTGAGTACCAGCTCCTGAGCCTGCGTCACCAACAACGTACTTGGTCACAAACCTGGGCAGAGACCAGAAAACTGAGGATCGAGCCTCCACTACACTTCCATAACATACACGGGTTCATCGCTTCGTTCAATACAGCACTGTATATATATATATATATATATATATATATATATATATATATATATATATATATATATATATATATATATATATATATGTGGTGCCGAATATGTAAAACTGGTCAATTAGCAAGAACTCGTTTAAAATTAAGTCCTTTCTAAAATTTTCTCTTATACGTTTAAAGATATATTTTTTTCATTAAAGTTAATGTAAATTTTTTTAATTTTGCACCAAAAGGAACTTAGAAAACTTACCTAACCTTATTATAACAAGAACAATTTATTTTAGCCTAACCCAACGAAATATATTTTAGATTTGTTTACAGTAATTTAATACTAAACAAACACAATGAAATATATTTTTTTCGTCAGGTTCAGAATGATTTTGGCGAAATTATTGCATACACAAATTTTCACTTGTCCTATATGGCAAGGTGAGCGTTGCTATTTAAGCCAAGATAGCAAGTTCTGCCTATTCGGCACGACACATATATATATATATATATATATATATATATATATATATATATATATATATATATATATATATATGTCATGCCGAATATATATATATATATATATATATATATATATATATATATATATATATATATATATATATATATATATACATATATATATATATATATATATATATATATATATATATATATATATATATATATATATATATATATATATATACATATATATATTCTTTCGACGCACTGGCCGTACCCCACCGAGTCAAGGTGACCCAAAAAGAAAAACGAAAGCTTCTCTTTTTAAAATTAGTAATATATACTGGAGAAGGAGTTATTTTAGCCACCTCTTACGACACGCATGGCTTTCGGAGGAAGAATTCTGTTGCACTTCCCCATGGAGATGAAAGGAAATAAAGAAAAACAAGAACTATTAAGAAAAAAGATAAAACTCGGATGGGTGTGTATACATATACGTGTGAATGCATGTGTAGTGTGACCTAAGTATAAGCAGAAGTAGCAAGATGTACTTGTTGTCTTGCGTGTTTACGACACAGAAAAAATATCCCCTCAGTCCTACCATTGTGTAAAACAATTACAGGTTTTCGTTTCACGCGCATTTGGCAGGACGGTAGTACCTCCCTGGGCAGTACCTCCCTGGGCAGTACCTCCCTGGGCAGTACCTCCCTGGGCAGTACCTCCCTGGGCAGTACCTCCCTGGGCAGTACCTCCCTGGGCAGTACCTCCCTGGGCAGTACTGTCTATAACTTACCTGTCATCCTGCTGAGACAGATGGAATCATTCTTCCAATGCCCAGTTCTGACCATAATTTATTTATCATCCAACCGAGAGCGAACCAAACATTCTCCCACGTATTAAATGAGTATAACTTATCTTGAAGGCTGATGGTTTTCCAATGTATATCTCCTTGAAGCGCAGCTGCCGGAGTATATATCTTCATATGTACTTGTCCTCACTAGATTTAAAAAAGCTGAATACGCTAGCTCTTTCTTCTAATATTGTTTTCTTGTTTTGTGTTGCCTCTTTTTTTGTATATTTTCTTGAATCTTGAGTTGTTTTGTTATCTCTGTCATCGAATTACCTTTCCGTAGGGTGAGCGGGTGCAAATATGACCTGCCTAGCATGGGCCACTAGGCCTACCGTAATGTTCATTCATGCCAACGTTGTAAAGAAAAGATATATTGCTATATGCTGGTTACTGTTGTTCACATTTTTAATGTTTTCCTCCCAATTGTCGGTTTGTCGAAAATAGAAATGTAGAATGAGAGAGGTGATTAGAAAATCATATTAGCTCTAGGAGTCTCTGATAATGGAGAAGTGTCTCTTCCCTTGAGGCTCACATTGTCAAGAGAGCGTGTGTTAGAGGTATCCCAGCCACGGAACCAATATCTGCTGCCGGGTTCTTTGATCTACACACCTGACGTCAGCGTGACACAAGGAAAAGAGGACAAGAAAAAAAGCCGAGAAGGTGATCTAAAGCACGATCTCTGACACCTTCACTTCTGACACCAACAACGGAATCTGCCACCACCAACAACTTCTGACACCATCAGTGGAATCTGCCACCACCAACAACTTCTTACACCATCAGTGGAATCTGCCACCACCAACAACTTCTGACACCATCAGTGGAATCTACCACCACCAACAACTTCTAACACCATCAGTGGAATCTGCCACCACCAACAACTTCTGACACCATCAGTAGAATCTGCCACCACCAACAACTTCTGACACCATCAGTGGAATCTGCCACCACCAACATCTTCTGACACCATCAGTGGAATCTGCCACCACCAACAACTTCTGACACCATCAGTGGAATCTGCCACCACCAACAACTTCTGACACCATCAGTGGAATCTGCCAACACCAACAACTTCTGACACCATCAATGGAATCTGCCACCAACAACTTCTGACACCATCAGTGGAATCTGCCACCACCAACAATTTCTGACACCATCAATAGAATCTGCCACCACCAACAACTTCTAACACCATCAGTGGAATCTGCCAACACCAACAACTTCTGACACCATCAGTGGAATCTGCCAACACCAACGACTTCTGACACCATCAACAGAATCTGCCACCACCAACGACTTCTGACACCATCAACGGAATCTACCAGCATCAACGACTTCTGACACCATCAACGGAATCTATCACCACTAACGACTTTAGAACATAAGAAAGAAGGAACACTACAGCAGGCCTACTGGCCAATGACCCAACATTCACATAAGGAAGGAGCACGGCATCACACCTAGTAGCACAAGCTAGTCAGGTCCAACTCACACCCACTCATGTATTTATCTAACCTATTTTTAGAACTACACAACGTTTTAGCTTCTATGACGGTACTCGGGAGTTTGTTCCACTCATCCACAACTCTATTACCAAACCAGTGCTTTCCTATATCCTTCCTGAATCTGAATTTTTCCAACTTAAAACCATTGCTGCGAGTCCTGTCTTGGCTAGATATTTTTAGCATGCTATTTACATCCCCTTTAATTATTCCTGTTTTCCATTTATACACCTCAATTATATCCCCCCTAATTCCACGCCTTTCGAGAGAGTGCAGATTCAGGGCCCTTAGCCTATCCTCATAGGGAAGATTTCTGATTCATGGGATCAACTTTGTCATCCTCCTTTATATGTTTTCCAGAGCACCTATATCCATTCTGCAATACGGTCAGGGCCAGATTAAGAAGTCTCCGGGCCCTAGGCTATTCAGATTGGCGGGGCCCCTTTGAGTTACGGGGAAGCGAAGCGACCCCTTCCAGCTTGGGGGTGGGGGGTGGCTATTTAGATTAAATTTAATAGGGAAAGTACATCAAGACAACCAAAACCATTTACCAACAGCCATTATAACTATCTTGTTAAATCATGCATTTTAAAGAGAATAAACTCAAGACAGCATAATATTACTAGATTAGGCTATTAAAGTAGTGACATCATGTACCTATTATATTCAGCATAACCACTACAGCACTATTATTCCCTTTATAAATCACTGACCCCTTTGCACTTGCACCATGTGCGCAGTCTTGGATGAGCCCCTGAACCCCTTGGACCGCGGGGCCCCCAAATGCGCGGGGCCCTAGGCAAATGCCTAGTTTGCCTATGCGGTAATCCGGCCCTGAATACGGTGACCAAAACTATGCAGCACAATTTAAATGAGGCCTAATCAAGGATATATAGAGCTGAAGAACAACCTGAGGACTCCTATTATTTATGCTTCTTGATATGAAGCCAAGGCTTCTGTTCACTTTATTGCGAACACTTATGCACTGTTGTCTTGGTTTTAGATTACTGCTAACAAGAACTCCCAAATCCTTTTCGCAATCAGTAATATTAAGATCTACATTATTTAGTTTACATGTGGTATGGTTATTGTCCTGTCCAATGTTTAGAACTTTGCATTTGTCTATATTAAACTGTATCTGCCACTTCTCCGACCATTGCATCAGTCTATTCAAATCTTCCTGTAGTGCTCTAATGTCTTCGTCAGAAAACTTCGTCGGCCTGTTTTGGTGTTATCGGCAATCTGGCTTATATCGCTATTTATTCCCTCATCTATGTCGTTTATGTAGATTGTGAACAGCACGGGGCCCAACACTGACCCTTGTGGAACACCGCTCGTGACGCTTCCCCACTCAGATTTCTCCCCATTTATGCAAACTCTCTACTGCTTATATGTCAACCACAGCTCTATCCAGGAAAAAGTTTCTCCTCCTATTCCGTGTGCCTCAATTTTCCTCACTAGTCTCTGATGTGGGACTCCATAACAAACCTTACTGAAGTCCATATACACAATATCATATTCATTTCCATGATCTACCTCCTCAAATACCTTATTGAAAAAAGTTAATAAATTCGTAAGGCAGGAACGCCCTTTTGTAAAACCGTGTTGAGATTCGTTGATTAATTTATGCTTTTCGAGATGGCTACGAATTGCCTCGAGAATTATTGATTCCATAAATTTTCCCACTATGGAAGTTAGGCTTGTTGGTCTATAGTTCGAAGCTAAGACCTGCCACCTGCTTCGAAAATAAGTATCACATATGCCATTTTCCACCATCAACGGAATCTGCCAACAGGAATAGTTTTTAAATTATAAATTGATACGATCTATCAGGAATATTTTTATTTCCTGTATCAGTAACAGAAATAAATATTTGTGAAGCATTGTTGCAGCAGTCACTAGCCATCACCACAGTTACCAGCCATCACCACAGTTACCAGCCATCACCACAGTTACCAGCCATCACCAGAGTTACCAACCATCACCAGAGTTACCAGCCATCACCACAGTTACCAGCCATCACCACAGTTACCAGCCATCACCACAGTCACCAGCCATCAGCACAGTTACCAGCCATCACCACAGTTACCAGCTATCACCACAGTTACCAGCCATCACCACAGTTACCAGCCATCACCACAGTTACCAGCCATCACCAGAGTTACCAACCATCACCAGAGTTACCAGCCATCACCACAGTTACCAGCCATCACCACAGTTACCAGCCATCACCACAGTCACCAGCCATCAGCACAGTTACCAGCCATCACCACAGTTACCAGCTATCACCACAGTTACCAGCCATCACCACAGTTACCAGCCATCACCACAGTTACCAGCCATCACCACAGTCACCAGCCATCAGCACAGTTACCAGCCATCAGCACAGTTACCAGCCATCACCACAGTTACCAGCCATCACCACAGTTACCAGCCATCACCACAGTTACCAGCCATCACCACAGTTACCAGCCATCAGCACAGTTACCAGCCATCACCACAGTTACCAGCCATCACCACAGTTACCAGCCATCAGCACAGTTACCAGCCATCAGCACAGTTACCAGCCATCACCACAGTTACCAGCCATCACCACAGTTACCAGCCATCAGCACAGTTACCAGCCATCACCACAGTCACCAGCCATCAGCACAGTTACCAGCCATCACCACAGTTACCAGCCATCACCACAGTTACCAGCCATCACCACAGTCACCAGCCATCAGCACAGTTACCAACCATCAGCACAGTTACCAGCCATCAGCACAGTTACCAGCCATCACCACAGTTACCAGCCATCACCACAGTTACCAGCCATCAGCACAGTTACCAGCCATCACCACAATTACCAGCCATCACCACAGTTACCAGCCATCAGCACAGTTACCAGCCATCACCACAATTACCAGCCATCACCACAGTTACCAGCCATCAGCACAGTTGCCAGCCATCACCACAGTTACCAGCCATCACCACAGTTACCAGCCATCACCACAGTTACCAGCCATCACCACAGTTACCAGCCATCACCACAGTTACCAGCCATCAGCACAGTTACCAAGCATCAGCACAGTTACCAGCCATCACCACAGTTACCAGCCATCAGCACAGTTACCAGCCATCAGCACAGTTACCAGCCATCAGCACAGTTACCAGCCATCACCACAGTTACCAGCCATCACCACAGTTACCAGCCATCACCACAGTTACCAACCATCACCACAGTTACCAGCCATCACCACAGTTACCAGCCATCACCACAGTTACCAGCCATCACCACAGTTGCCATCCATCACCACAGTTACCAGCCATCACCACGGTTACCAGCCATCACCACAGTTACCAGCCATCACCACGGTTACCAGCCATCACCACAGTTACCAGCCATCACCACAGTTACCAGCCATCACCAGAGTTACCAACCATCACCACAGTTACCAGCCATCACCACAGTTACCAGCCATCACCACAGTTACCAGCCATCACCACAGTTACCAGCCATCAGCACAGTTACCAGCCATCACCACAGTTACCAGCCATCAATACAGTTACTAGCCATCAGCACAGTTACCAGCCATCACCACAGTTACCAGCCATCACCACAGTTACCAGTCATCACCACAGTTACCAGCCATCACCACAGTTACCAGACATCACCACAGTTACCAGCCATCACCACAGTTACCAGCCATCACCACAGTTACCAACAATCACCACAGTTACCAGCCATCACCACAGTTACCAGCCATCACCACAGTTACCAGCCATCACCACAGTTACCAACCATCACCACAGTTACCAGCCATCACCACAGTTACCAGCCATCACCACAGTTACCAGCCATCACCACAGTTACCAACCATCACCACAGTCACCAGCCATCACCACAGTTACCAGCCATCACCACAGTTACCAGCCATAACCACAGTTACCAGCCATCACCACAGTTACCAGCCATCACCACAGTTACCAGCCATCACCACAGTTACCAGCCATCACCACAGTTACCAACCATCACCACAGTTACCAACCATCACCACAGTTACCAGCCATCACCACAGTTACCAACCGTCACCACAGTTGCCAGCCATCACCACAGTTACCAGCCATCACCACAGTTACCAGCCATCACCACAGTTACCAGCCATCACCACAGTTACCAACCATCACCACAGTTACCAACCATCACCACAGTTACCAGCCATCACCACAGTTACCAACCGTCACCACAGTTACCAACCATCACCACAGTTACCAGCCATCACCACAGTTACCAGCCATCACCACAGTTACCAACCATCACCACAGTTACCAGCCATCACCACAGTTACCAGCCATCACCACAGTTACCAACCATCACCACAGTTACCAGCCATCACCACAGTTACCAGCCATCACCACAGTTACCAACCATCACCACAGTTACCAGCCATCACCACAGTTACCAGCCATCACCACAGTTACCAGCCATCACCACAGTTACCAACCATCACCACAGTTACCAACCATCACCACAGTTACCAACCATCACCACAGTTACCAGCCATCATCACAGTTACCAACCGTCACCACAGTTACCAACCATCACCACAGTTACCAGCCATCACCACAGTTACCAGCCATCACCACAGTTACCAACCATCACCACAGTTACCAGCCATCACCACAGTTACCAGCCATCACCACAGTTACCAGCCATCACCACAGTTACCAACCATCACCACAGTTACCAACCATCACCACAGTTACCAGCCATCATCACAGTTACCAACCGTCACCACAGTTACCAACCATCACCACAGTTACCAGCCATCACCACAGTTACCAGCCATCACCACAGTTACCAACCATCACCACAGTTACCAGCCATCACCACAGTTACCAACCATCACCACAGTTACCAACCATCACCACAGTTACCAACCATCACCACAGTTACCAACCATCACCACAGTTACCAACCATCACCACAGTTACCAACCATCACCACAGTTATCAGCCATCACCACAGTTACCAACCATCACCACAGTTACCAACTATCACCACAGTTATCAGCCATCACCACAGTTACCAACCATCACCACAGTTACCAACCATCACCACAGTTACCAGCCATCACCACAGTTATCAGCCATCACCACAGTTACCAACCATCACCACAGTTACCAACCATCACCACAGTTACCAACCATCACCACAGTTACCAACCATCACCACGGTTACCAGCCATCACCACAGTTACCAGCCATCACCACAGTTACCAACCATCACCACAGTTACCAACCATGACCACAGTTACCAGCCATCACCACAGTTACCAACCATCACCACAGTTACCAACCATCACCACAGTTACCAACCATCACCACAGTTACCAACCATCACCACAGTTACCAACCATCACCACAGTTACCAGCCATCACCACAGTTATCAGCCATCACCACAGTTACCAACCATCACCACAGTTACCAACCATCACCACAGTTACCAACCATCACCACAGTTACCAACCATCACCACGGTTACCAGCCATCACCACAGTTACCAACCATCACCACAGTTACCAACCATCACCACAGTTACCAACCATGACCACAGTTACCAGCCATCACCACAGTTACCAACCATGACCACAGTTACCAGCCATCACCACAGTTACCAACCATCACCACAGTTACCAACCATGACCACAGTTACCAACCATGACCACAGTTACCAGCCATCACCACAGTTACCAACCATCACCACAGTTACCAACCATGACCACAGTTACCAACCATGACCACAGTTACCAGCCATCACCACAGTTACCAACCATGACCACAGTTACCAACCATGACCACAGTTACCAACCATGACCACAGTTACCAACCATGACCACAGTTACCAACCATGACCACAGTTACCAACCATGACCACAGTTACCAACCATGACCACAGTTACCAACCATGACCACAGTTACCAACCATGACCACAGTTACCAGCCATCACCACAGTTACCAACCATCACCACAGTTACCAACCATGACCACAGTTACCAGCCATCACCACAGTTACCAACCATGACCACAGTTACCAACCATGACCACAGTTACCAACCATGACCACAGTTACCAACCATGACCACAGTTACCAACCATGACCACAGTTACCAACCATGACCACAGTTACCAACCATGACCACAGTTACCAACCATGAGCACAGTTACCAACCATCACCACAGTTACCAACCATGACCACAGTTACCAACCATGACCACAGTTACCAACCATGAGCACAGTTACCAACCATGACCACAGTTACCAACCATGACCACAGTTACCAACCATGACCACAGTTACCAGCCATCACCACAGTTACCAACCATGACCACAGTTACCAACCATGACCACAGTTACCAACCATGACCACAGTTACCAACCATGACCACAGTTACCAACCATGACCACAGTTACCAACCATCACCACAGTTACCAACCATGACCACAGTTACCAACCATGACCACAGTTACCAACCATGACCACAGTTACCAACCATGACCACAGTTACCAACCATGACCACAGTTACCAACCATGACCACAGTTACCAACCATGACCACAGTTACCAACCATGACCACAGTTACCAACCATGACCACAGTTACCAACCATGACCACAGTTACCAACCATGACCACAGTTACCAACCATGACCACAGTTACCAACCATGACCACAGTTACCAACCATGACCACAGTTACCAACCATGACCACAGTTACCAACCATCACCACAGTTACCAACCATGACCACAGTTACCAACCATGACCACAGTTACCAACCATCACCACAGTTACCAACCATGACCACAGTTACCAACCATCACCACAGTTATCAGCCATCACCACAGTTACCAACCATCACCACAGTTACCAACCATGACCACAGTTACCAACCATGACCACAGTTACCAACCATCACCACAGTTACCAACCATGACCACAGTTACCAACCATCACCACAGTTATCAGCCATCACCACAGTTACCAACCATCACCACAGTTACCAACCATCACCACAGTTACCAACTATTACAAAAAAGTAATTTTTTAAAAGATGAGAGATATTAAGATTTACTTCTTTTGTAATAAAGTTCGGGATACATAAATACACACATTAATAAATTAATCTTTAATATATAAAAATCAACTATCTTTGGTCTAGAGGTATTTGAACTATGATATAATAATAATATGTACATGTCACTATAATAAATTATAATCAGCATTTTACTAAAATAATACACAATTCATAACCCTACACAGGGTACAACTCTTGACACTACTGTGTCACTATATATATATATCTCTATGCTAAAATAATAAATTAAGTAACTTTTAAAATATATTACAATCAACTGCTTCTCACGACACGAGGCCAGTCACACGATACTATTCAGTGTACACTACAACCAGGCCATCTTCAGTGTCCCACGACACCCTTTTCATCTCAGTGTTCCACTACGGTCCTGTGCATATCTCAGTGTTCCACTCCATCATACGTTCCTAAGTGTCACACTACGATCCTGGCCCAGTTCAGTGTAACACTCCAACCTTTTCTTCATGTAATGTCCCACCAAACAGCATCTGATGATTCCGGCCCACAGTTGATCAACGTAGAAGGTGAGTCCACAGACATCACCGGTAGTCCAGTAAATCCTCTCCAAAGCCGGTTGACACACCGCTAGCCGAACACCATGCTGCAAGCTCACTGAATGCGGCCGTCAAGTAACTGAGGCCAACAGACTCAGTGAGCTGCGGTGAGCGGTTCTTCTAACGCCAGTAGATAGGTACGATTCGGTGGTCAGGTACCTACTGCATAGACGTGTACCCTAAGGAGTTCAGGTACTTAATGTTGAAGCCAGTAGACGTGTACCCTTAGGTGTGCAGGTACCTACTGCTTAGGTGCGTATCCTGAGGCGCTCAGGTACATACTGTTACTAAAGCCAGTAGACTGTACCCTTAGGTGGTCAGGTACCTACTGCTTAGATGTGCACCGTGAGGCACTCAGGCTCTTACTGCTCTAAGGCCGGCCCAGCAGTCCCCACATTGGGTTTGATGACGCACCCAGTGGTACTGCCGGCCGGCAGGTTAACTATTTAACCGCTAGTTTGGCAGGGGCCGCAACACCAACCATGACCACAGTTACCAACCATCACCACAGTTACCAACCATCAATATTAACAACTGTAACAAGAACAACAACAATAATAATGTTAGGTAACAGGACATTGTTGCACTTGTGTTCTTTTACCTAACATACCACTAAATGTACCAACTTTACTACAACCACAACAACAATAACAAGAAGAACAACAACAATAATAATAATAATAATAATAATAATAATAATAATAATAATGTATATGGACACAGATATAGGTGCTGTGATAACGTTGCACAGTTACACGTCTATGTGTAACGCTGTGTTGACCCGATGATGAATTTTACTGAATATTCGATACAAATAAATGAATTATTGTCACCATTAACTTCAGTGACTGAAACGTCAAAAATTTGTAATTATTTTTTTTCGGGGGAAGGGGTACAAAATGCTATTGTTTTTGCTCCCATTAAAACCACCTACACATTCTCTCTCTCTCTCTCTCTCTCTCTCTCTCTCTCTCACTCACTCACTTGCGTCCTATATTTTTCTGTACTGTTATTAATATCCTTTTGGTTCGTTTGGCAGGTTTGAAGCCTGTCGACCACACGAGGGTCATTATCACCGCCAGTCAAGGATATATTAAAATATTTTCTCAGCGTATATACAAGGAAAAATACGCAAGTGTTGGCGTATGTACGCACGACATACACATCTTCGTGTGTCAACACACATACTCTATATCATTACTATCTTTGTTCTTATTCTTTTTTTCTGCTTCTTTGTCTTTTCTTTTTTCTTCTTTTTTCCTTAATTCTTTTCTTGTTTTTCTTCCTTTACTTGTGCTTTGGAGTGACCTGCCTCGCATGAGCCAGTAGGCCTGTTGCAGTGCTCCTTGTTTATGTTCTTATGATTGTTGTCACTGTAGTTACTTATGGGAATCAACGTGCTGATGCTCTTCTGTCTCTGTCAGCTGGAAATATTCTCTTATTGATGGTATTTTATATATTGTCCAGTTTGTTGGTAGTGCGGAGGATTCTTGTAGTCCTGGAATGTTCTCACTGGTGATGGGGATGCTGATGGTGGCAGGGGGTCAGTGTTGATGGTGGCAGGGGATCAGTGTTGATTGTGGGAGGGGGTCAGTGTTGATGGTGACAGGGGGTCAGTGTTGATGGTGGCAAGGAGTCAATGTTATGGTGGCAGGGGGGTCAGTGTTGATGGTGGCAGGGGGTCAGTGTTGATGGTGGCAGGGGGTCAGTGTTGATGGTGGCAGGGGGTCAGTGTTGATGGTGGCAGGGGGTCAGTGTTGATGGTGGCAGGGGGTCAGTGTTTGAAGACGGTTCTTGGCGCTGTTGTCTAAAAAACTGTAGACGAGAAAATGCTATATTGTTTCCGGAACACTAGAACAAGTACAGTTTTCACCTTACGTAACAGATAGAGAGAACTTCAGGAAGAAGACTGACAGAGGGCAGGGCAGTATTCCCGCCGGCCGAGACAGAGCTTGAGGTTCTGTTGGAGAACCTTGGAGGGAGAGAGCTGTCGCTAGTGTGGGTCTTGGGAACCTGTGGCTAGATGCTGACTGAGTTCCTAGAAGTGAACTGTTCTACTGACACTACTCTGATTTCACCAGCTAATTGTATTCCCTCTACATAATTTATGTATCATCCTCATTTATCTTAATATCAAATCTTTCTCTCCTTTTCCCAGGTATAATATTGTACAAGTATCAATAAACTGTATTTGAGTGGAATAATATATTCAGTGTCACTATCCCCTATCTTCATTTTAATATTATTGGTTTAAAGCGAGAGCAAGAAGGTGGGTGGAAGTAAGTGTGGTGTAGTCTAGTGCAGTAGTGTGTAGGGAGATGCCGGGTTACCACATGGAGAAGACCAGAGCCAGAACCTGTCCTGGCAAACCTGCCTGAACCTCTGCAGTGAGGTAGTCTCCGTGGCACTTCATATTACCAGCGACTCTCTCCACCCCTGTCACTACCATCACTCATTTTACTCCATCCCTACGGACAGTAAGACCTTAGGTGTCCCGTGGCTTGGTAGGCAACGCTCTCGCCTCACACACTGAATGTCCGTGGTATTCGCTGCCTGACCACGGTCGAGTGAGGTGGTGCGCTGCACCCCTCTGCTGTTCAGGCGAGCTACCTCAGTTCGTCACAACCATTGAGAAGTGAGGACGTGCGCTGCTCATTTACCAACATGGCGCTGCAGAGCTACAGACGCATCAACACTGTTTGCGTTGAGTTGACCCGTGGGGCTGTCACTGGAGCCACGATGGACTTGTTACTACCGGCGATTATCCGTGATACCTACGGTATCGCAAATGAAGAGATATGTGGTGTAGCACTTAATGGGACGACACGGATCTTCGTTAAAATGACGTCAGCAAATGTTTATGAAGCGGTGGTGGATAAGTATCAAGAGACCATTATAGCCGTCAATTCAGCTGTATCAGTACGTCTACATGATGTATCACGACACTACACATGGGTTAAAATAAGGAATGTGCCTTTTGAGGCGAATGAATTTGTTATAAAAGATGAACTACGTAATTATGGTACGGTTCATATGGCCTCTGCAGGTCGGTGGGCCGCTGGACCTTATGCTGGAAGTTTGGAGGGAACATATTCAGTCAAAATGACCTTACGCCATCCCATACCGTCCTATATTATGTTGCAAGCATTTCGAACTCAAGTATATGTAACATATGCGGGGCAACGTCGTACGTGTCGGCTGTGTGGATCGTATGACCACATAGCGGCACAGTGTGATAAGCGTCGTGGGAATCTCCAAATATCGCAACAGCAACAACCGGAAGAAGTCGAGGAAGTGGAGGGACGAGAACAGTCTTATGCTCACCCGTCTCGACAACGGACATCGTGGAGTGAAGAGGTAGAAAAAGCGCAGGAGAAGGCTTTGGAGGATGCAAAACAGCGAGAAGAATCACCATCACTGGATATAAATAAAGTATTTGAAGAGACTCTGCCCACTATGGGGGACGAGGATGTAGCGGCGTCTTTAGTGAAGGCACTGGATGTATTGTTAGACGAGTCGATCGTCAACCGTGTGGAGGAACCAGGTGCAAATTTGGGATCGGTTGAGCATCATGGTGAGGCGACGGATGAAAGCATTGAGTCTGGGGTGTCGCATGGCATGATGGTAAATATAGCAGAAGTGGAGGTGCATCATGATAGTACTAAAGAAATCCCAATGCAGGTGGAGGGTAGGACGCGAAAGCGAACTGCGACCCCACCAGACTCAGACGACGTGCTTACTCCTGCCCAAAGGCCAGGGAAAAAGTCTTGGGCGGATGTACAGAGGAAAGGGAACAGTGAATCCACGAAACAAGAGTTTATCAAGGTGATTCCCAAAAAAGGGGAGAGGGATAGAGGTGTAAAATGTATAAGTGAAAAGTCTATACCTAGAACCAAAGGAAAATCCCATTAATTGACTTTAAGGTTTTGACAATAAATATTAACGGTTTGAGATCTGAGCGGAAGCGAAAGTGGTTTAATGAATTTTTGGTGCGTCTAGATGTGGATGTGGTATTTATCCAAGAACACAATTACAGAATTGGATATGAGTTGGAATTAGATGGTTACGATGTGTATATGGAATATGCGACGAGGTTAAAAGGAGGCGTCGCCATTCTGGTAAAGGAAAATAGCCCGTTTGTAGTACGCCATAGTGAAAGGGGGGAGGGGAGAGTGATTAGGGTGGATGGTTTATGGGGTAGAGTACATATAAGTTTTGTAGGTGTATATGGGCCGGCCGAGGGAGATGCACGACTTAAAACTCATTTTGTACAAGATGTATTAGTATATCATCTACGTAGTTTACCAAATGTAGCGATAATAGGGGGAGACTGGAATTGTGTAATACGACGAAAAGATGTGGAGCCTCGAGGAGCGGGTTGTTGCTTGGGGTTCCTGGGAGATTTATTGACGAGTGTGGGTTTAATGGATGTGTGTGGGGGGGGTGGCAATGTGGAGCATACTTTCATTAGAAGAGATTATGCGGCGAGATTAGATAGAATGTACGTGTCTAGTGCGGTTACAGTGCGGAGAGTGAGTGTGATAAATATGGTTTTTTCGGATCATAGAGGAGTTGTAATGGATGTAGATATTGAGGGTGTGCCTAGAAGGGGTCCGTCATTTTGGAAATTAAATGTAAAGTTATTGAAGAGAGAGGAAAGTCGTTTGTCTTTTGGGCATATGTGGGAACGCCTTGTGGTTGAAGCACCTGGAGATGTGGCTTTGGTTAATTGGTGGGAAATGATAGCCAAAAAGCGAATTAAGGAATTTTATATTAGTCAGGGAGTGAGATATAATCAGTTACAGTATGGTTTCCAACGATATTTAGAGGGGCAGTTGCGCGACTGCTATGTACAAGCGAATGCTAATTATCCTGTTACAGAAATTGAACGAATTAAGGAGCAACTACGTAATTTACAAAACGAAAGGTTTGATGGGGAAAGGCTTAAGGGTGGAATCGAAGAGGTTTTGTGGGGAGATCGGCCGTCGGCGTGTGTGTTGAGGAATCAACACAGACGTCGCAAAGCAATGGAGTTAATGGGGTTGAATGTCCAGGTAGGTATGCAGGGGTATAGAGTGAATCAGGTGTTGACGACGACGGAGGGTATGAGTGGGTATATTGATGCTTGGGTTAAATTGAAAACGCAAAGTGTTGGAATAAGTGAAATTGCATTGCAGTCAATCGGTAGGTTTGTGCGTTGTGAGCTGGAGGAGCATGATCGTTTGATGTTGGGAGGGCCGATAACGGAGTGTGAGACTTGGGAGGCTTTATCTGGGGCGCAATTGGGTAAGGCGCCAGGAATAGATGGGTTGCCCAGCGACTTTTATACTCAAAATTGGAACGTTTTAAAGGGGTTTTTGGTACGTTTATTCAATATCATGAAGCGGGATGGGGTTTTAGGGGAACAACAAAGGTTGGCTGTGGTCGTCCTAGTTCCTAAAGGCGAGCCATTAACGGTTAAAGATTATCGTGCAATCTCGTTATTATGTGGGGACTATAAAATTTTTGGAAGGATCTTGGCCAACAGAATAAAAAAAGTCCTGGGCAAAGTGATTGACAAGGGACAATATGGGGTGCCGGGCAGGTCTATGTATGAAGGTCACGGTATGATTAGAAGTTTTATTGAAGAAAGAGTAAGATTGGGAGATGGGGGGGTATTGGCTATAGATTGGGAGGCGGCATATGATAGTGTGGAACGGGAGACGTTATGGAAGATAATGAGATGGCAGGGGTTTGGGGCGGAAATTATATCATGGGCCAAATTAATGTATCAAGAGGCATCTTTGCGTGTGCAGGTGAATGGGAGGTTGGGAGATCGGATTCAGATGGGAAGGGGTTTGCGTCAAGGTTGTCCCCTTTCACAAATTTTTTTTGCTTGTTTTCAAGATCCCTTTTATAGAGGGATAAGGGTTTTATTGGAAGCAAATGGGATGAGTAATGTAAGGGGTGGGGGAGCGGGCATTGTTGGATATGTCGACGACACGACGATTTTGGTGAGAGAAAACATGGATTTGATTCGGGTAGAAAAGTTAGTGAAAGTTTTTGAAAAGGCTACTGGCATGACGATCAACATGAGGAAAACAAAGTATATGAATCTTGGAAAAGGGTCGCGTGAGGAAGGAATGGTAGCTGAAAGGTGGGAAAGGGTGGACCAAATAAAGATATGTGGGATCGTTTATGTAAATGATATCAAGTCAGCACAACAAATAAATTCCGTGCGTATCGTTGATAGTGTTCTGAAGCGTCTTAGTGGGTTGAGAGCTGCTAATTTAAGTTTGCAACAAAGGGTGATAACAACGAATGTGCTATTATATAGTAAACTATGGCATGTTACGGTAATATTTCCGATACTTCGTTGTGAATTAAAAAGGTTACAAAAAAGTGTTTTTAGATTCATTTGGGGAACAGGGAGCGAATGGTTAAGTAGAGCGGTTGTCACACTCCCGGTTGGCCGTGGAGGGCTGGGTCTTATAGATGTCGAAAAGAGGATAATAAGTATGTATTTAAAACATAGTTATAAGCGGGAGGGAGGGGCGAAAGAAGACGGTCTTCATAGGATACATCAGGATATGCGACGGTGGTGGGGGGGTCGGGAGTTCATGATAGGTGAGGCAATGTTACGGGTCTTCATAAACGTGAGGGATCACTCACAAATTAAATTGAGAAATCTTGATAGGGCAGATGGTAAGGCTCTGGTAGCGGCGGTAGAAGGAGTTTATCCGATGTATGATTGGCATAATATTTGGGGGCGTTTAAATAAATTGCGTTTAAAACCTAAAGTCAGAGAAGTTATGTATAGATTTTTACATGGAATCTTGCCGTCAGGAATGGTTTTATTCTATAAGAGAATACGAGAGGATGGGGAATGCAGGGATTGTGGAGGATTGGCGACTATTTATCATACGGTGTATTTTTGCGATTGTATTGAACTTATAAGGGTTTGGATGGGTAAGGTTTTAAGGTTAGTGGGGGGAGGGGGTTTGCAGGTTTTGAGGGTTTTAAGTTTAGATATAACTGGGGTGAATAAAAGGGTTGAGAATGCTATTGGGTATATGATTACGGATTATATATACATGATGTGGGCTATGAGGGAGGCGGACGTGCGTGCAAGAATTAATGCATTGGCAGCAACTTTTTATAGGACACAGTGTAGAAATAAAGGGGTGTATGGAGGGAGATGGGAGAGAGATTTTAGTGAGGGTTATCGAAATTTCACATTAAGGGATTTATGGGATTTGCAAAATGGGTAAAGGGATACGACGGGCTATTTTCCTAGACTTGGGTGTGAGCATGGAGAGCTGTTTATATGGATGTATAAATGAGTTTTGATATCTAGAGGCAGTAGGGTTATTACCCCGAGGTTTTCAAGAACTACACAATTATCATTGAGGAAGGTGTAGCACTACGATTGCATATTTTTATCATGTATAAATCATTTCAAGGACTTTATGATGAAAATTTTCTATGAGACTCAAATATGTGCATAGGAGTCTTTACTGTTTTTGATTCAATTGTAAGTGGTAAAAAGTGTTTCCTAGCGTATAGCAATTGGTTTTTATTTTGTTATATTTTATGCTGTGTTACAGTGTGCTTTTCAGTAATATTATATTACATGTAACTAGTTTGCATTATTTTTCTTTGTTTTGCTGAGATGTAAAATATCACATCGTAGTTTTGTTTTGTTATATTGGATGTTTTTATTGTGACTTTTAGTATTATCCCGTTTCCTTCTTTGAATAGTAAATACCTATGTATGTTAAGATCTCGTGATAATCGCCAATATTAATGTTTTGAGTATCGTGGTGCTCTGTTAAGCACCTGAGATCTTAGAATTAGTCTTGCATACGTGTGTTGACAGGCAGAAACCTCACCTAGTATGTGCCTGATGTAGTCTCATGTAGTGTAACGTGTGTGCTTGTGTGTGTCATTGTGCGTGTTTGGTTGTTTTTATCTCTGTTTTATTGTACAATCTTCATAATTTCCAGTGTTTGATGTTTGGTAATATGTAACCTTGTTAGAGATGTTCTTTAACAAATAAAGCAATACCACTGTAATGTATAGTGTTGTGTGAGTGTATTATCACTGTAATATACGGTGTGTTGTGTGTGAGTGTAATAATACCAATGTAACATAACGGTGTGGTGTGTGTGAGTGTGTATTACCACTGTACTGTATGGTGTCGTTATTAGGTCTCGGGTTAAGTGCGATTCTAGTGCAGTAATCTTTTGTCGTGTATCTTTTTAATATATTTCTGTCATTTGTATCGCACTGTTTTAAATAAAATATAAAAAAAAAAAAAAAAACCTTAGGTGTCCCGTGGCTTGGTAGGCAACGCTCTCGCCTCACACACTGAATGTCCGTGGTTCAGTCCCAGGCCGGGTGGAAACACTGGGAGTGTTTTCTCACACCTGCTGTCCCCGTTCACCTAGCAAGCAAGTAGGTACCTGGGTGTTTGTCGACTGGTGTGGATCGCATCCTGGGGGACAAGACAGTCCTCGATGACACACTGACATTCTTGGGTTATACTTGATATTCATTTTTCCACTATAATCTACCTTGTCCAAGGTAGATTATAGTGGAAAATTGAACATGTTATGAGAGACGGGGGAACTCCA
Organism: Cherax quadricarinatus; assembly: GCF_038502225.1. Taxonomy (NCBI): domain Eukaryota; kingdom Metazoa; phylum Arthropoda; class Malacostraca; order Decapoda; family Parastacidae; genus Cherax; species Cherax quadricarinatus. The sequence continues at coordinate 59,397,013 of NC_091296.1, forward strand.
AACAAAATTTGATCTTATTCTGGAATTATCGCTCCTCGTATCCACACTTTCACCTTCTCTCTCGAGATGTTAAATTAGACACATGTGCATCTCTTGGGTGTCTTTATTGAGGAAACGTTTCGCCACACAGTGGCTTCATCAGTCCTTACAAAGGATAAACTTGAAGAACAGGAGGAGAATGAGGTAATCAGTCCCTCAGCCTTGAGTCGATGTGGTCAGTCCATCAGTCCGGTTTATAAGCTGCTTCTCCGCTCCTATGCCGTATTCTATTCATGATTGATGGACTGACCACATCGACTCAAGGCTGAGGAACTGATTACCTCATTCTCCTCCTGTTCTTCAAGTTTATCCTTTGTATGGACTGATGAAGCCACTGTGTGGCGAAACGTTTCCTCAATAAAAATACCCAAGAGTTAGTTAGTTAGTTAGTTAAAGATTAGCCGGTATTCTCCCGGCCCGGGCCTTTTCCAAGTGGTGGCCCGGCCTTGGCTCCCTCTTTAGGGAGTGTCTGAGAACTAAGTCTCCCATGGGAGGAGGCACAAGTACCTCCTCATCTTTGGGACCAACTGTCCCTAGGCCTAGCCACAAGCTAGGCCTCTCTGGTCTGCCATCCCCGCCACAAGGGGGCTAATAGGAATGACAGTCTTATGAGCTAAAGGCTCGGGCTCAGGCACCTACCCTACCCTAGAAGGGTTAGGCATGGTATCGATGACCCAAGAGTTGCACATGTGTCTAATTTAACAACATGTCGGTTCTTTGAACCATTCATCTACAATTCTCTCTCGAGATGTTTGGGTGACATTTATATTCTGTTCCAGCTGATGTCTCTTAGTTTTTCCATAGCGTAGTAATTACATAAAGCATCACTATCTTCACAAGACGACAATATCATTGTTGCATTACACAACAACATTATAATCTTCAGTGTATTCAGATTACTCCCAGCATCACTACATAAATAGTAGTAGTTTTGCTGGGAAGCGCAAACGTTTCGCCTGTGGGGGGAAATGTTGCGATAAAAAAGGATTCTTTGCTGCCAGTGTTTTTTATTTCCACAGCTCAGGTAAGTCGTTTCAGCTGCAGAGCTGAAAGTTATAACGGAGGCTCGAGTCTTCACACTGAACGACTGACACAGGGAACAGCCAGCATAATTATAGATCATTTAAGAGTTAAATCCTTGTAAAGCATAAAGGAGGAAAATAAAGAAACTCTACCGGGGAGGAAAATAAGGAAACTTTGAAACTCTATTAAATATTTGTAAAAAAAAGAGAAACAGATTCACATTTCAATCAACAAAATCTTTTCAAGTTTTAGAAAAATCTCGGCGGCCTGGAGAGGCTCCTGATGGCTTAGCCAGAGGTCATGTGACTGCTTGGCTGGAGGTCATGTGACTGCTTGGCTGGAGGTCATGTGACTGCTTGGCTGGAGGTCATGTGACTGCTTGGCTGGAGGTCATGTGACTGCTTGGCTGGAGGTCATGTGACTGCTTGGCTGGAGGTCATGTGACTGCTTGGCTGGAGGTCATGTGACTGCTTGGCTGGAGGTCATGTGACTGCTTGGCTGGAGGTCATGTCATGGCTTAGCTAGAGGTCATGTGACTGCTTGACTAGAGGTCATGTGACTGCTTGGCTAGAGGTCATGTCATGGCTTAGCCAGAGGTCATGTGACTGCTTGACTAGAGGTCATGTGACTGCTTGACTAGAGGTCATGTGACTGCTTGGCTGGAGGTCATGTGACTGCTTGGCTGGAGGTCATGTGACTGCTTGACTAGAGGTCATGTGACTGCTTGGCTAGAGGTCATGTCATGGCTTAGCCAGAGGTCATGTGACTGCTTGGCTAGAGGTCATGGTAGCTGCATGGTGGCAGGGTATGGTATGTAAGACCTGTCATCTACCAGCTGGACGTAAACAAAACATCCAGCTCCAACATAAATCTCTGAAATCACTATCAAATTAAAAATTATTAAATAAATGTTATTTCAGGATTTACGAGAGTTAAATGAAATCCTGAGAATTAACGAAGCTGATTTTAACACGTTAAAATCCACACTTATTATTGGAAACTTATCTATGAAGCTGGAATGATTGGTGTGTAGAGTGTGTGGTGTAACTGGCAAGTTATTACTGTGTGGTGAGCAATCCCCTGCCACTCACACCAGTCACACTGTACTGCCAGAGTAAAAAAATAGTGATGCGTATGTATTACTGCAACATTACGTAATGCAACATGTATGGTTTAAGTTAGTTGGATTCTAGGAGAAATTGGATTTGTATCAGGACAGGTTATAATTAAATTAGCCGACCCATCCCAGTTTAACCCATCCCAACCCAACCCGTCTCGGTTTAATCCATCCCAACCCAACTTAACTTAACCTTACCCAGCTTAACTCGTCCTAGTGTCATCTGATCTAACAACTAAACTTGACCTAACCCAACCTAATATAGCCCGACTTAACCTAACCAAATCTAGCATAACCTAATTCAACTTGACCTAACCTAACTACGTAATCTGAATTGATTTGACCCAGCTCGACCTACCCTTACCTAATCTAACCTGAATAACGCATTCAAATAAATTTGCATAAATCAGTATGTAAGAAATATATGTTGACTTTAAAAGTGCGAATTGGTTGAGGCAGTTCTAAATCCAAGTAGGTGATCCAGAGGCAAGAGTGGTGGAGGCTTGAGTTAGTGTCAATAACTGCCGCAGGTAAGGGTGTTTCCACAGTTCTGGCAACTGTGGGGAGTGAGGAAGTTGAGTGGATGGCATTTGTTTTGGTCAAGAAGGGTGGGCTTGTAGAGTTCTGGCAGCAGTTGTTGAGACAAGTGAGGGTGGGTAGTGTGCTCTGGTAACTGTTATGAAGACAAGTGTGGCTATAGTACGCTGTGATATCTGTTGATACAAGGTGACCTGTAGCACCATGGCAGGATGCTGGGCTCACAGCTGAAGGCACCCGGACAGGGCCTGAGAGTGAAGTTAGAAGACACCCGGACAGGGCCTGAGAGTGAAGTTAGAAGGCACCCGGACAGGGCCTGAGAGTGAAGTTAGAAGGTACCCGGACAGGGTCTGAGAGTGAAGTTAGAAGGCACCCGGACAGGGCCTGAGAGTGAAGTTAGAAGACACCCGGACAGGGCCTGAGAGTGAAGTTAGAAGGCACCCGGACAGGGTCTGAGAGTGAAGTTAGAAGGCAACCGGACAAGGCCTGAGAGTGAAGTTAGAAGGCACCCGGACAGGGCCTGAGAGTGAAGTTAGGCCGGTACATTGGTCAGAGCCTCTGAGTCCCATATTAGTGTGAGAATATTGTTGACAATTCCAGCTACAGTAGCGTCAGCAGAAAGATCTTTTAGCAAACTCAAACACATCAAAAAAGTTCCTAAGGTCTACTGTGTGTCAAACCCGACTTAATGATTTAACAAGATTGAATGTTGAATCAATCATTACCAGAGAAATTAATTTTGATGATGTTATTAGAAGATTTTCAGACAAAGAATAAAAGCCAGAAAAGTTCATTTCACTAAATAGTCTAAGTCAAAATTAAACTTTTAAAAAATTATTTTACTTTGAAAGAACTTATTGAACGTTTAAAAATTTAGGAACTTGTATAATTATAGGTCAACAAAAATTTTGAAAATCTATGAAGTATATGTATAAAGTATATGTTATCTGGTCCCCAGCCTGCCCCCAGGGTCCCCAGCCTGCCCCCAGGGTCCCCAGCCTGCAACCAGGGTCCCCAGCCTGCCCCCAGGGTCCCCAGCCTGCCCCCAGGGTCCCCAGCCTGCCCCCAGGGTCCCCAGCCTGCCCCCAGGGTCCCCAGCCTGCCCCCAGGGTCCCCAGCCTGCCCCCAGGGTCCCCAGCCTGCCCCCAGGGTCCCCAGCCTGCCCCTAGGGTCCCTAGCCTGCCCCCAGGGTCCCCAGCCTGCCCCCAGGGTCCCCAGCCTGCCCCCAGGGTCCCCAGCCTGCCCCCAGGGTCCCCAGCCTGCCCCCAGGGTCCCCAGCCTGCCCCCAGGGTCCCCAGCCTGCCCCCAGGGTCCCCAGCCTGCCCCCAGGGTCCCCAGCCTGCCCCCAGGGTCCCCAGCCTGCCCCCAGGGTCCCCAGCCTGCCCCCAGGGTTCCCAGCCTGCCCCCAGGGTTCCCAGCCTGCCCCCAGGGTCCCCAGCCTGCCCCCAGGGTCCCAAGCCTGCCCCCAGGGTCCCCAGCCTGCCCCCAGGGTCCCCAGCCTGCCCCCAGGGTCCCCAGCCGGCCCCCAGGGTCCCCAGCCTGCCCCCAGGGTCCCCAGCCTGCAACCAGGGTTCCCAGCCTGCCCCCAGGGTTCCCAGCCTGCCCCCAGGGTCCCCAGCCTGCCCCCAGGGTCCCAAGCCTGCCCCCAGGGTCCCCAGCCTGCCCCCAGGGTCCCCAGCCTGCCCCCAGGGTCCCCAGCCTGCCCCCAGGGTCCCCAGCCTGCCCCCAGGGTCCCCAGCCTGCCCCCAGGGTCCCCAGCCTGCCCCCAGGGTCCCCAGCCTGCCCCCAGGGTCCCCAGCCTGCCCCCAGGGTCCCCAGCCTGCCCCCAGGGTCCCCAGCCTGCCCCCAGGGTCCCCAGCCTGCCCCCAGGGTCCCCAGCCTGCCCCCAGGGTCCCCAGCCTGCCCCCAGGGTCCCCAGCCTGCCCCCAGGGTCCCCAGCCTGCAACCAGGGTTCCCAGCCTGCCCCCAGGGTTCCCAGCCTGCCCCCAGGGTCCCCAGCCTGCCCCCAGGGTCCCAAGCCTGCCCCCAGGGTCCCCAGCCTGCCCCCAGGGTCCCCAGCCTGCCCCCAGGGTCCCCAGCCGGCCCCCAGGGTCCCCAGCCTGCCCCCAGGGTCCCCAGCCTGCAACCAGGGTTCCCAGCCTGCCCCCAGGGTTCCCAGCCTGCCCCCAGGGTCCCCAGCCTGCCCCCAGGGTCCCAAGCCTGCCCCCAGGGTCCCCAGCCTGCCCCCAGGGTCCCCAGCCTGCCCCCAGGGTCCCCAGCCTGCCCCCAGGGTCCCCAGCCTGCCCCCAGGGTCCCCAGCCTGCCCCCAGGGTCCCCAGCCTGCCCCCAGGGTCCCCAGCCTGCCCCCAGGGTCCCCAGCATGCCCCCAGGGTCCCCAGCCTGCCCCCAGGGTCCCCAGCCTGTCCCCAGGGTCCCCAGCCTGCCCCCAGGGTCCCCAGCCTGCCCCCAGGGACCCCAGCCTGCCCCTAGGGCCCCCCCTGCCCCCAGGGTCCCCAGCCTGCCCCCAGGGTCCCCAGCCTGCCCCCAGGGTCCCCAGCCTGCCTCCAGGGTTCCCAGCCTGCCCCCAGGGTCCCCAGCCTGCCCCCAGGGTCCCCAGCCTGCCCCTAGGGTCCCCAGCCTGCCCCCAGGGTCCTCAGCCTGCCCCCAGGGTCCCCAGCCTGCCCTCAGGGTCCCCAGCCTGCCCCAAGGGTCCCCAGCCTGCCCCCAGGGACCCCAACCTGCCCCCAGGGTCCCCAGCTTGCCTCCAGGGTCCCCAGCCTGCCCCCAGGGTCCCCAGCCTGCCCCCAGGGTCCCCAGCCTTGCCCCAAGGTCCTCAGCCTACCCCCAGGGTCCCTAGCCTGCCCTCAGGGTCCCCAGCCTGCCCCCAGGGTCCCCAGCCTGCCCCCAGGGTCCCCAGCCTGCCCCCAGGGTCCCCAGCCTACCCTCAGGGACCCCAGCCTATCCTCAGGGACCCCAGCCTGCCCTCAGGGACCCCAGCCTGCCCCCAGGGACCCCAACCTGCCCCCAGGGTCCCCAGCCAGCCCTCAGGGACCCCATCCTATCCTCAGAGACCCCAGCTTGCCCCCAGGGACCCCAGCTTGCCCTCAGGGACCCCAACCTGCCCTCAGGGACCCCAGCCTGCCCTCAGGAACCCCAACCTATCCTCAGGGACCCCAGCCTGCCCCCAGGGACCCCAGCTTGCCCTCGGGGACCCCAACCTGCCCCCAGGGACCCCAGCCTGCCCTCAGGGACCCCAACCTGCCTCCAGGGTCCCCAGCCTACCCTCAGGGACCCCAGCCTGCCCCCAGGGTCCCCAGCCTGCCCCCAGGGTCCCCAGCCTGCCCCCTGGGTTCCCAGCCTGCCCCCAGGGTCCCCAGCCTGCCCCCAGGGTCCCCAGACTGCCCATAGGGTCCCCAGCCTGCCCCCAGGGTCCTCAGCCTGCCCCCAGGGTCCCCAGCCTGCCCTCAGGGTCCCCAGCCTGCCCCAAGGGTCCCCAGCCTGCCCCCAGGGACCCCAACCTGCTCCCAGGGTCCCCAGCTTGCCTCCAGGGTCCCCAGCCTGCCCCCAGGGTTCCCAGCCTGCCCCCAGGGTCCCCAGCCTTGCCCCAGGGTCCTCAGCCTACCCCCAGGGTCCCTAGCCTGCCCTCAGGGACCCCAACCTGCCCCCAGGGTCCCCAGCCTGCCCCCAGGGTCCCCAGCCTGCCCCCAGGGTCCCCAGCCTGCCTCCAGGGTCCCCAGCCTGCCCCCAGGGTCCCCAGCCTACCCTCAGGGACCCCAGCCTATCCTCAGGGACCCCAGCCTGCCCTCAGGGACCCCAGCCTGCCCCCAGGGTCCCCAGCCTGCCCCCAGGGTCCCCAGCCTGCCCCCAGGGTTCCCAGCCTGCCCCCAGGGTCCCCAGCCTGCCCCCAGGGTCCCCAGCCTGCCCCTAGGGTCCCCAGCCTGCCCCCAGGGTCCTCAGCCTGCCCCCAGGGTCCCCAGCCTGCCCTCAGGGTCCCCAGCCTGCCCCAAGGGTCCCCAGCCTGCCCCCAGGGACCCCAACCTGCCCCCAGGGTCCCCAGCTTGCCTCCAGGGTCCCCAGCCTGGCCCCAGGGTCCCCAGCCTGCCCCCAGGGTCCCCAGCCTTGCCCCAGGGTCCTCAGCCTACCCCCAGGGTCCCTAGCCTGCCCTCAGGGACCCCAACCTGCCCCCAGGGTCCCCAGCCTGCCCCCAGGGTCCCCAGCCTGCCCCCAGGGTCCCCAGCCTGCCCTCAGGGACCCCTACCTATCCTCAATGACCCCAGCCTGCCCTCAGGGAACCCAGCTTGCCCTCAGGGACCCCAAACTGCCTTCAGGGACCCCAGCCTGCCCTCAGGGACCCCCAACCTGCCACCAGGGGCCTCAGACTGCCCCCAGGGGCCCCAAAGCAGTCTTCTGCCTTGCAATATTTCTCTAGGAGGCCCTGTACCCGGGGTCAATTTCCAGGCTGGTTGAGATGTATAGCCCAGTCTTTTTTTATTTGACGCCCCTGGCTTACCCGTCCATCCCTTTAAATAATAAGATCCAATGTAGTATCTGCATACTTACTTTTTTAAGATACTTAAAAACACAATTATACAGACATATTAATCCTAAATTTTTTTTGAAAGGATGGACGTGTAAGCCTGTGGAAGGCCTCAGTTAGATGACCAAAAGCTCCAACTGCGGGTCATCATGAGACTAAGGCCTGCGTCAGGAAACACTTGTCCTGTTTCCTGACAAATCTTACGTAGCCTAGTTCTAAATATAAATAAACATCAGGTCACTATATTGTTAAGACCTGAGTCAGGAGCCATGTGGTGTGCGCTGTTACACTCATTCAACGTTCGTCACACAACCATTAGTATGTCCTCTCACTCAGCGACCTGGCAGTTCAGAATATAACAGTTCTGCGATTGAGTTTGATCTTCCGTTGGAGGTTGGCAGTTCTGGGGCCCCATTGCTGTATTTATATTTCAGGT
>NC_091296.1:59407180-59464680 GCF_038502225.1 Cherax quadricarinatus
ATATATATATATATATATATATATATATATATATATATATATATATATATATATATTATTATTATCACACTGGCCGATTCCCACCAAGGCAGGGTGGCCCGAAAAAGAAAAACTTTCACCATCATTCACTCCATCACTGTCTTGCTAGAAGGGTGCTTTACACTACAGTTTTTAAACTGCAACATTAACACCCCTCCTTCAGAGTGCAGGCACTGTACTTCCCATCTCCAGGACTCAAGTCCGGCCTGCCGGTTTCCCTGAACCCCTTCATAAATGTTACTTTGCTCACACTCCAACAGCACGTCAAGTATTAAAAACCATTTGTCTCCATTCACTCCTATCAAACACGCTCACGCATGCCTGCTGGAAGTCCAAGCCCCTCGCACACAAAACCTCCTTTACCCCCTCCCTCCAACCTTTCCTAGGCCTATGCATATATATATATATATATACATATATACATATGCATATATATATATATATATAATCTCAGAGTATATATGCAAAGAGGTTACTTTAATCCCTATTATAGGGATTAAAATATTTTTGTCTGGTGGTGAAAAAAATTTACCATGCAGATTTAATGACCATCGTGTAATCGACAGTCTTAAAATCCCAATACCACTGGACGTGTCACTCCTGTTACCAGCACATAAGTGGCCATGGAAGCTACAGGTCTGATTTCATTCTCTTCCCGTGTGGAGCACCAGTCTTCACCAGCAGTAGTACACACATTAATGTATCCACTAACTGGTGGCTTTAAGCACGCAGTACCACTGCGTCTTGCTGAGTGGACTATGGCGTCTCGGAATTTTGGCAGTATATATAAATATATATGTAATTTCCCACCTGGAGGTTACATACATATATAAAATATTTTTGGTTGGTGGTGAGGTGACAGGCAGCCTTAATGACCCTCGTGGGTGGCTAGGCCTTAAATCCAATTAAGTAACTAACCAACTGGCTATCACCGCTTGCCCCTCAGGGCTGTGGCGCCTTCCCTGGATAATCCCTCATCCGCCCCTAGAGAGTGTCAGGAGTGTCAAGAAGCATCACGAGTGTGTCAGGAGAGTGTCAGGAGAGTGCCAGGAGTGTGCCAGGAGAGTGTCAGGAGAGAGAACGTCAGGAGAGTCAGGAGAGAGTGTCAGGAGAGAGAGAGAGTAACGAGGTAATGTATCACAAGTAGCGGGAAAATCCTGCTGTTTGAGTCACTTGTCTTCCAACATCATCTCTTGTTCCACCTCTAATAACCAACAATATTTTCATGGTGTGTCACTCTACTGCTTCCTTCTCCTCCTCCTCCTTCTTTTCCTCTTAATGCTTTTCTTCTCTTGTCTTCTTTTCCCCTCCAGTTCCATGGGGAAAAGAAACAAAAGGGAACAATAACCAATGAAAAAAGAGACTAATGCATAGAGATAATATCAAGATTACTATTCTCTCTTTTTTTCTCTCTCTCTCCCGTCAAGGAAGGTTCCTTGATGTTGGTGAGGGGCTCTTGATTTAGGGAATTGGATCTGTGCTCCAGTTCCCCGAATTAAGCCTGAATGCCTTCCGCATCCCCCCCCAGGCGCTGTATAATCCTACGGGTTTAGCGCTTCCCCTTGATAATAATAATAATAATTCTCTCTTTCTCTCTCTCGTTCTCTCTGCCTTATATTCCCTACATTTACCCACCTCACAGTTGGATATCAAAGAGCAATGGAGAGTTCTTGTTAGCCCTTGAGTAACAACTTGAGTAACAACTTGAGTAACAACTTGAGTAACAGCTTGAGTAACAACTTGAGTAACAGCTTAAGTAACAACTTGAGTAACAACTTGAGTAACAACTTGAGTAACAACTTGAGCAACAACTTGAGTAACAACTTGAGTAACAACTCAAGTTAGCCGACACAGGAAACTTTGCTGATTGTAACTTACCAGAAATGTGTAACAGTAATCCCCTTAAATCGATGGTTTAAGTGCGTCCGGGCGATAGTGTGTGTGTGTGTGTGTGTGTGTGTGTGTGTGTGTGTGTGTGTGTGTGTGTGTGTGTGTGTGTGTGTGTGTGTGTGTGTGTGTGTGTGACTTTATTATGTATTTGATATTCAAGGAGCTAGTTCACCTTTTCCGTGTGTTATTACAAAGGTGTAAAAAATGAACTGATAATGTAAATAAGAACGAAAGTGAAAGCTTGAAACACACTTGCGCCATTACTGCCAAAGATTTACTGAAACGCAAACAAGGTCGCTCCTGTCCTCTGGGAATCATCACAAACGACTCTGGTCTCGGCAAAGCCATCCAGCCATCAAGGGTTCAAATCCTACAGAAACCATCAGCCGTGGGGACATCCACGGCTGATTCCATGCCTGCAGAAGCTTTCAGTCACGGTAGGAGTGCTCCTCGCGGCCATCTTACTTCAGAAGACATAAACCCAGGAACTCGTAAAAGAATCACAAAGATGCGAGTCCTGCTCAAAGATAGCTCTTGGAAACACATATCTTTGGAATACGGAAATGGGTTTGGCGCAGTGGTTTTTGCCCAGATGGCTGGAGATGGTGTTTTGTTCTTCAGAAAAAAATGAGTTCCTGACGGTCGTCGTCAAATGATGGCCCTCTCAGTGATAAAGCAACCGTTGGTTTACAGGAGCTCAAGTTTGCACATTATTTAAAACAAACACTCACTAGATTATTAAGAGGCACGTAAGTTCCCCGTCTGACCTTCGCTCAGACCTCTACAACACAATTGTCCACTAAGATTTAAGTTATACCATGAATTAAGGAAAGATCCTGGACTTCACCTTACGAAACAGACAAAGCAAATGCGATAGTAATTATGAATAAGGTAGATTATAATGGAAAAATAAACATGTTATTAGAAGACGGGGGAACTTACGTGTCCCTTAAGACAGACGTGCAGCACCTGCGTGATAAAATAGACTCGTGGACAACACTTGGGTGTCCATACTGAGGAAACGTTTCGCCACACAGTGACTTCATCAGTCCAGTATAAAGAAGAATGACAACTTCTCAGTAAAGATACCTAAGTGTTGGACATGTGCAGTACCTGGGTACCTGTATTATGGAGACATAAGTACCTGGGTACCTTTATTATGGAGACGTATCGCCAACCAGTAGCTTTTTTTTTTCTTTCAACAGAGAGATAAACTGAAAAACAGTGGAAAATGAGGTAATGTGTCACCCAAACCTTGATGGTGTTCAGTTACTTGTCCTTGATCAATCTGGAGAGGTAAGAGGATGACTACTTGTCTACTAATGATACCTGAATGTTGAGCAGATTGAACTTGTGTCTTATTTGTCGTGACGGTACTGCATATCATTAGTGAAGGTTCACTACAGGTGAGAAAACGACGATATTTTAGTAGTTTTGTTTTATTTGCGTGGTTTTATTTTATTTTTTTTATTTTATTTTGTGACTTAGTTCCTTTTAACATTCAACCAGGTGTACTCTAGCCCCGGTCAACGGAGACTAAGGTGAACACTGGTGAACGTGTGGAAAGACAGTATTCCCCTGAGATATACCACGGTAGCCAGGAGATCACATCATTATTATTATTATAATCAAAAAGAAGCGCTAAGCCACAAGGACTATACAGATCTAGCCATTCTAAGCCGAAATCCCTGCTGCAGTCCTGTTCCAGCGGCAGCCCAATGAAATCTTCGAATTCCCAATATAAGAATTCCACAGGTCGTCAACGATGTGGCAGACATACACACTCTTAAAAGCTAAACCCAAATAAGCTACTTATTCTTTCATACCTGCCTCTTCCTATAAATCCACAATCCCTTTTTTTATACTGCTTGCCTTATCTTAAACTCTCGGCCCCTCAGTATTGTTGTCAGCCTTTGAAGTTCCAATTTCAAGGTGGTTAATTTGGTCATCAGTGCTCCTTATACATTTCTCTTGTCTTTCTCGATAAGGTAAGCTTCTCATGTCCAGCTGCATAGTATCCAGCTGGCATAGGAAAGTCCCATGGCGTCCGACGGTACGTTCAACCTAGAGGTCGTGGTATTCCCACAGGAATGTAAATAAATGGTTCATGGAACCGACAGGTTGATAAATTAGACACATGTTCAATACTTGGGTATCGTTATTGAAGAAAGGTTTCGCCACACAGTGGCTTCGTCAGTCCTAGAAGTACGCACAACCCAAAGGGCCTGGTACTCCCACAGCTTCCGAAGTTACGCACACCCCAGCTGTCATGGTACTCACAACCCCCAAAGGTCCAGAGACATGTGGACGAGTCTTCTCACACTTGGTAACCATGATCACCTAGCAGTAGAAAGGTGCGAGGGTATTAGTCGACTGTTAGGGGGTCACATAATAGGGAGGAACCTCAGATGAATGTAACTAGCAAAGCACCAACCAACACCATGTAAATAATAATAACAACAACAACAGCTTCACCACCAACACCAACAACACCACCAGTACCAAAACCAATACCACCAACAACAACACCACCACTACCAACACCATCATTAACACCAGCACCACCACCAACACCCACACCACCAACAACATCAGCACCACCAACACCAACACCACTACCAACACCAGCACCACCAACACCACCTCTACCATGAACAGCAGCAGTAACACGTTTTGATAAGGACCTGCCTCGCATGGGCCAGAAGGCCTTCTGCAGTGTTCCTCCATTCTTATGTTCTTATGTTAACACCACCACCACAATCGCAGCAACATCTATCCAACACCAACCACCATCACAATCATATCACTTCCAACAACAACGAAGCTCCATAATATTGTTCATACACACACACACACACACACACACACACACACACACACACACTGGAGGCCAGGAGGGTCAGGGGAGACATGATAACGACATATAAAATACTGCGCGGAATAGACGAGGTGGACAAAGACGGGATGTTCCAGAGATGGGACACAGACACAAGAGGTCACAATTGGAAGTTGAAGACTCAGATGAATCAAAGGGATGTTAGGAAGTATTTCTTCAGTCATAGAGTAGTCAGGCCATGGAATAGCCTAGAAGGTGATGTGGTAGAGGCAGGAACCATACATAGTTTTAAGGCGAGGTATGATAGAGCTCATGGGGCAGGGAGAGAGAGGACCTAGTAGCAATCAGCGAAGAGGCGGGGCCAGGAGCTGTGACTCGACCCCTGCAACCACAAATAGGTGAGTACAAATAGGTGAGTACACACACACACAAGACAAATATTGACCCGCCACCAACTTGAAGCCTGGGCTCGTCGGTATGCAAAGCCGACCTCGACGCCCGATTGATCCACCGAACAAATATTTGATAGTTGTGATGAGAATGTTAAGTGAAGCGACGCTCGCCACTTTGCCGCAACCACTTGTTCCAGGGGTTTTGTTCCAGGGCAGAGGGGGGCTTGTTTCAGGGGTCTTCTTCCAGGGGGTCTTGTTCCATGGATCTTCAGTGGGCGTGTTTCAGGTATCTTGTTCTACTTATGTTGTTCTCCGATGTACACACACACACACACACATTATATATATATATATATATATATATATATATATATATATATATATATATATATATATATATATATATATATATATTTATGTGTGTGTGTGTGATCACCTTAAGTGTCCATCACAATATAATTACATAGTCTAGGGTATTGTTAAAGCAATTACTAACTGCGTTGCGTTTCAACATTGTTAACTGTGACTAAATGTTACAGCAACAATGATAACTCAGCACTGTTCTTGTACCTATTGTTAGCACCTTATTAAACAGCCACTCAACAAGTTTATTACTATCATATCCCGAGCTTATTTCACAGCAAAATCAAAGTCGTATACGGTACTCGTTATTTTATTAATTATGATACGGAATGCTTGAAATTGTGACTGACCTATGCATTTTATAGCACAAACTTCGTAATTTCTGACTTAGAATATCGTGACGTAAATTTGTTTTGATGAAATGCGTTTGATTTTCGACCTAAGAAAACATTTATAAAACCAATAACAAGTAATCTTTAATTTAAGGAGAAAAGTTCAGACATGTTTAAGAGAGTCTTGGACTACTATAAATTCACGACCAGCTTGGTGTCTCCTTGATTCGCCGGTACTCTCCCGACCCGCTGTCTTGCTTTGTAGCCTGATATATAATTCCTGCTTGAGTTCGACTTCGGGTAGACAAAAGCCGCTTCCAGCATTCTCTTTACTATCTTGAGAGGACATTCTTGCACGGAGTCGCCCTCCCTGGAGGTGCGTCTCAAGTAGCTAGAAGCTACCCAGAGGCGCTTAAGACCTGAAGGCTGAGAAGAATCGATGAGATAGGATTTTCCCCTTCTCTGTCTCTCTCTCTCTCTTTCTCTGTTAGTTTGCTGACTGTATGCTTCGCGGTACTTATTCTCACTTTACGAGGATTATTTAGTTGACAGGTTCCCAGGGCCACTTGTTTTTAACATAACCTGTAATGTTTATCTTTGTTACATTACCAGTGCTGTAAACTTTTTAGTTAAGTCATTGTTTTCACTAACGTTTCAAGCCACTGTGCCAGTCGTGACAAAAATTACATTTAACAGCATGTTAGATTTCATTATTCATAATGACTGGAATTCATCAAAATCATATACAAACTTTGCTGGCATGGAGTTGATGAGATATTTTAAAAGAAGGTCGATGGAAAAAGTGAACATGAAAAATAAGTTTAATTTTTGAAGCATTTGACTGAAGTATCTGATATGTAAACTTCACCGAGAAAACTCAGCTGACTGTTTGAGGAGTGAGGCTACAGAAGTAAGGCTCGACTGTCTGAGAAGACCACAGGTGTTCTGCACTTTCGAGATTAGTTGCTCAGTTGCCTAAGGCGACGCTGCATTCTGTTGCTCTGCAAGTGCGTATATAATAGCCTGTTGTACACTGTGTTACGCCACTCTGTTGTTGCAATTCATTGATTTCTTCACCGAAAGTGGGTTAAAAAAATGTCATTTTGATATCATATTGAACACAGTGACAGTTAATATTAATATATCTTGGGAAGAGCTTCTGGACAGTTTGCAAAACAAAGTCACAGTACCATGACAAGTGCATAGTTAACCCTCTGGGAGAGTAAAAGATTACTTGTATGTACCTGGTCTGGTGTGCAGTGTGGGTTATTTCAGCGTTGAAGCGCCTGTTTCAGAGGAATACTGAAATATAACTGTAACTGTGATGAATGGTTTGAAAAACCGACAAGTTGAAGACTGTCGGTTATTGGGAGAACTCTTGGTACTCCAACCAACAATTTTAATGATACCAACATCTTGCTCTTGTATAAGTATACAGATCCTTTCTTGAAGTCCTCCAGAGATACATGTAACGAGAGTTGCACTTCTCTCGGCGTATATATATGCTGAGAAAGTTTAATTTAATAACTGTTTTAGGGATTAGAGTATTCTTGATTGGTGGTGAAAAGGTTACGTGCAACCTCAATGACTCTAATGTAATCGACAGTTTTTTAAACACCATTAACCATCTTTGAAGTCCCCTTAGAGGTGTACGTACACATGTACGTGACATCAGGTGTGCGTACACATGTAGGTGACATCAGGTGTACGTACACAAGTTGGTATAAACCTTGGTAATAAATACCGACAAGTTGGTTTAGAAAGACACGTAAGCAAACACTATAACATATTTATTAGAAAACGTTTCGGTCCTGGGACCTTGATCTTCATCCGAGATTGCAGACTCAAGGCACAAGCTATCCTCAACAAACCGCCCATAGAACAGCCCCCTAAACAGTTCATAGTACTCCCATGTGGCGATGTTGCCACGAATACTCGCCGGGCACTTGCTATGAGTAACATCAACGTTTCCACCATAAACACATCCTCTGTCAAAGACCTCACTACGAAACGCAGCCCCACATCTCTAACTTCTACAGCAGGCGTCTACACTATACCCTGTGGGTTCTGTCCCAAGAAATATGTAGGCGAGACAGGCAGAGATCTTGCAGTCCGCCTGAATGAGCATCGAAATGCCTCTAACAGAGACGATGTGTCCTCCACAGAGACTTCACGGGGCATTTGATGAACTGGAACGAGGCACAACTCGTTCTCACCGAACCAGACCTCAGACGCCGACGGTGCCTAGAAGCCTCACTAATCGCCGTCACCGACACTATAGAACGCAACACTGGAAACTACAAAATTTCAAAAACATTGGCATACATGATACTTAAGCAGCACCATCCCAACAACACCCGTCCTCATAGGCAGAGGTTGTTTTGATAAGGACCTGCCTCGCATGGGCTAGTAGGCCTTCTACAGTGTTCCTCCATTCTTATGTTCTTATGACATTCCTCAGGTCACGTGCGTCACATCTCACTCTCCGCCTATATATATAATGTCTTTCTACCTCTGTATGTTAGAAGTGATCAAGGTCCCAGGACCGAAACGTTTTCTAATAAATGTTATGTTGTGTGCTTACGTGTCTTTCTAAACCAACGTACACAAGTACGTGACATCAGGTGTGCGTACACATGTAGATGACGTCAGGTGTACGTACACATGTACGTGACATCAGGTGTGCGTACACATGTAGGTGACATCAGGTGTACGTACACATGTAGGTGACATCAGGTGTACGTACACATGTAGGTGACATCAGGTGTACGTACACATGTAGGTGACATCAGGTGTACGTACACATGTAGGTGACAGGTGTACGTACACGTGTAGGTGACGTCAGGTGTACGTACACATGTAGGTGACATCAGGTGTACGTACACATGTAGGTGACATCAGGTGTACGTACACATGTAGGTGACGTCAGGTGTACGTACACATGTAGGTGACATCAGGTGTACGTACACATGTAGGTGATATCAGGTGTATGTACACATGTAGGTGACATCAGGTGTACGTACACATGTAGGTGACGTCAGGTGTACGTACACATGTAGGTGACATCAGGTGTACGTACACATGTAGGTGACATCAGGTGTACGTACACATGTAGGTGACATCAGGTGTACGTACACATGTAGGTGACATCAGGTGTACGTACACATGTAGGTGACGTCAGGTGTACGTACACATGTAGGTGACATCAGGTGTACGTACACATGTAGGTGACATCAGGTGTACGTACACATGTAGGTGACATCAGGTGTACGTACACATGTAGGTGACATCATGTGTACGTACACACGTAGGTGACATCAGGTGTACGTACACATGTAGGTGACGTCAGGTGTACGTACACATGTAGGTGATATCAGGTGTACGTACACATGTAGGTGACATCAGGTGTGCGTACACATGTAGGTGACATCAGGTGTACGTACACATGTAGGTGACATCAGGTGTACGTACACATGTAGATGACATCAGGTGTACGTACACATGTAGGTGACATCAGGTGTACGTACACATGTAGGTGACGTCAGGTGTACGTACACATGTAGGTGACATCAGGTGTACGTACACATGTAGGTGACATCAGGTGTACGTACACATGTAGATGACATCAGGTGTACGTACACATGTAGGTGACATCAGGTGTACGTACACATGTAGGTGATATCAGGTGTATGTACACATGTAGGTGACATCAGGTGTACGTACACATGTAGGTGACATCAGGTGTACGTACACATGTAGGTGACATCAGGTGTACGTACACATGTAGGTGACATCAGGTGTACGTACACATGTAGGTGACATCAGGTGTACGTACACATGTAGGTGACATCAGGTGTATGTACACATGTAGGTGACATCAGGTGTACGTACACATGTAGGTGACATCAGGTGTACGTACACATGTAGGTGACATCATGTGTACGTACATATGTAGGTGACATCAGGTGTACGTACACACGTAGGTGACGTCAGGTGTACGTACACATGTAGGTGACATCAGGTGTACGTACACATGTAGGTAACATCAGGTGTACGTACACATGTAGGTGACATCAGGTGTACGTACACATGTAGGTGACATCAGGTGTACGTACACATGTAGGTGACGTCAGGTCTTTGTTTCATATTTTCACTTTTTTTTCCATTTAATGGCTGTGATAGATATCTGAATCATACATGCAAAATATAATAAATTGTTGACACTTCCTATGCTGGCCAAAACTTAGTTATACGACTGTATTTCTTCATCATTTTATATTTATGTGAGAACAAAATGGTACAATACCGTGACTGGAACAATACACAAATAACCTGCACATAGGAGAGAGGAGCTTACCATGACGTTTCGGTCTGACTTGAACCATTTATAAAACGTCGTCGTAAAGCTCCTCGCTTCTATGTGCGGCTTATTTGTGTATTAATGTGAGAATAAATTCTTTTTAAATTATATTCGTAAGAATATATCGTAAGTATATTGAAGTACTGTTGGTGTTAAACTTGTAATAAGCTCAGAGTTCAAAAGGCCTTAAGAGTGTTGTACGACTTAAACAGCTTGCTAGACTAATAGCATTTATAGTACATGATAGAATTAAGAGCTCTCAGAAATTACAGGATTTGTAAGAATTATCAGATTTACAAGAATTACAGGGCTTAAAGTACTTACAGGATTTCAAAGGGCTTTACAGGAGATGTAGGATTTCCAGTGTTACAGGACTTGGTGCATTGAGATGATTTAGAAAATGTGTTTTTATTTTAGTTATTCACAGTATTTTCACTCGAGACTTGATCTTTTTCTGCCCTTCCCGCTCTGCCTCTCTTCCTATTTTCATCTCGTTTCTCTTAGGTCCTCCCTTCTTCCCATCTACCTTCCCTTTTATTCCTCCTTTATTTACTCTTGTATCATTTTTTTCTTTCATTTTCTTCTCCCAAAATTTCTCTTTAAATTACTAGTGTTCCATGGATTCCTGTTCTCTCGGTAATTCTCACTCCCCTCCCTATTCCTTCTTCTCTCCTTTTTCATTCCTTTACGCCTCTAAATCTCATTCTCCACAACAAAAATTCCTACTCCTGTTTCTCTATTCTTAACCAGTTCTGTGTTTTGTCTCCTTAAGCTTCTTTCTCATTGTTTTCTCTCGTATCTTTCCTTTTTCCTCACTCTCTTCCCCCCTCTCTCTCCTTCCCACCTCCTTCATTCTCCCTCTCCTTCACCATCTTCCGTCTTCTGCAACCACTCAGACCGTCCAGAAGTACTCGGCTGGGTGCAGGTGAGGGATTAAGGGTAAGTACTGCACCAGGGCAAGTGTGGCGGAGATGCCTCCTGTCCTAGTATCCACAACATGTATTCCGCTTGTGAGCCGTGTTGCAACCTTAACTTCCACAGCAATAATCGTTTTGCCCAGCAAGTCGAAAGTGTAAATTCTAGTCAGTACCCGATCAGACGGGTTGTGGTTCGTGCGTTGAACTACGTGTGGCCAGCCATAACAGCCCTGATCCACCGGGCCTGGTCAAGAGCTGGGCCGAAGGGGCTTTGACCCCCGGAACGTTCTCCAAGTAGACAAAAAAAGTCAAAACATCATAAGATAGATATATTTCAGTCACCCCGCTATCCGTATTCCGTGAGTCTAGCCACTCTCTGCCCCAATACAAGCAGTATACTTACAAATTTGCTCCCCATCCCTTACACAGACTAGGACTAAATTGGCACTATGCTGGCTGTAAGATGCATCGTCCATTAAAATACCAAAGCCGTTCAGAAGAGGCAGGTACACACATTGTTGGTCGTGATAAACAGGAATAAAATTTCACGCAACCAGGAGAGATGCCTCTTAGCTTGATCGTTTGAAACTACGCCACTCAAGGCTTTTGGAAGTTATCTCAGCCGTTCCAGGATGCTCGGGATGGAGGCACCAGATGCTAATTGTTCCTGAAATCTGGTCCTCGTTGCCGTACACAAACGATGAAAATTTGTATCCGATGGGACAAAGGATTCTCGTGTTATGAACGATAGAAACTCGAAAAAGCTTGGAGGAAGAAAAAAAATCAAACAACCATTTCAAGTTCTCTGTGTACAGGAGTTGTTTATAGGTGTTACTGTTACACTCACACACTAGACAGGTGAAGCTGTTGTTACACTCACACACTAGACAGGTGAAGCTGTTGTTACACTCACACACTAGACAGGTGAAGCTGTTGTTACACTCACACACTAGACAGGTGAAGCTGTTGTTACACTCACACACTAGACAGGTGAAGCTGTTGTTACACTCACACACTAGACAGGTGAAGCTGTTGTTACACTCACACACTAGACAGGTGAAGCTGTTGTTACACTCACACACTAGACAGGTGAAGCTGTTGTTACACTCACACACTAGACATGTGAAGCTGTTGTTACACTCACACACTAGACATGTGAAGCTGTTGTTACACTCACACACTAGAAATGTGAAGCTGTTGTTACACTCACACACTAGACATGTGAAGCTGTTGTTACACTCACACACTAGACATGTGAAGCTGTTGTTACACTCACACACTAGACATGTGAAGCTGCTGAAGGTTCCGCTTCAATAAAGCACTTGCAGTAACTTGGCTGTTATGACAAAACTTTCTCAACTCCCTCTTCGCCGACATCTTGCCTCGCCGCTTCGCCTTTGTTAATTCGCGGCTTTTGTCGCATCTGTCGGAGTCTGGGAAAACTCTGGTAGCGTCGGCCTCATTCTTCCCTCCTCCGGCTCTCAAAAATTGCTTTACGAAGTAACATAATGCAAGATTACCAAAGGATTTTGATCGAAGATTGTTAATAGGAATGGATTAAAACATCGATAAGGGTATGTAGGGTGTCAGTTTTTTATTATTTGTCAGTAAATAGGATAAATCCCCCCCTCCACCCAACAAGGGTCTTAATAAGACGACACTGTCTTGTATGGTGTCAAAATTATAAACTATTTTCAATAATTTCTTTTAGGTTAACAGCGCTTGATAATGTGTAAAGTTCTGTATTTTTATTTTAAGTAAACCCAGATTATTATTTCTCTATGACGAAGAATGAAAATAAAATAGTTTATTGTAGTGCTATTACGCAGTGTTCTGATTTGTTTTCCTTGCTCCGACTTGGTAAACGAGCTTGCTAAATGTGTTTATATTTTCTTACCGTGCTGGCTGAATAACACTCGCTACGAGCCCTCTGAGTTGTGGTGGTTATGTTGTCTGGCAACACAGATGGCCAAAACTTCCCATTACGCTCTCTGAGTCATACAAGGAACTGTGGCAGGGCCATTTATATATATTCTTATTATCAAGAGCTCAAATATGTATTTGTAGCATCATCCGCTGATAGTGTTTGTATTTCATGTACGTCAAAACGTTTCATATCTTGAAGCGTGGCTGGAAAACCAGCTGCATTTACGTCTGGAAAGATATTGAGGAGTGAGGATGGGCAATGCTGTGACTTGCACCTCAACCTTGGTCATGCACCTCCTCCCTCATTTACACACGCTTGTTTTATTCAGGCTTGGGGGAGCGGCGGTGCGTCAGGATACATACACCGAAAGGTTTATTTCTCTGGGTGTAAACAGGCTGAGAGTTATAGGGATTAAAGTGTTCTGGGAGTGAGAAAGGTTACGTTTTAATTTTGATCTAAAAATAACTAGAGACCCCCATCTAGCCTAACTTAAATTAGCGACTTTTTTTTACCTAAATTATTCTGCTCTGTCTCTCTCTCTTTCTTTATATATATATATATATATATATATATATATATATATATATATATATATATATATATATATATATATATATATATATATATATATATCCAAATTCAACAGTAGGAAGTGGTGCACATGTTCTCGATCCAGCTAGATAGCCTCAAGAAGAGGGTCTCTAGATAGACCCAAAACATTGACGTTATTCACTCCCGCTGAATGAGGGTCATTCCCATGGTTCAGCCACATGGTTCGTGTGTGGTTCACTCACTACATTTTCCTGCACACTCTGTCATCACGTCTTTCCTCCAGCTTGTGTTATTTATTACTCTCGGTCAATGCCTTGAATTTCTTACCTTTCTTTCGTGCTTATTACTCCGCATGTACTGCCTGTCACCCTGCTTGTACTCCCTGTCACCCTGCACCCATATTTGTCCCCCCTGTTCCCGTGCTTATCGCCTTGTCTTACCTGCTTGTCAATTTGTCTCCACCGCCAATCACCCTTTGCCTTTTCGCTTTCGGTTTTTTGGTGTTCACTGATGAAGTTGTAGTGTGTGTGTATGTGTGTTGATGATGAGGGTGGCAGATGACGTGAACACGAGGCCAAAGAGCCTCCTTGCTCCCGCTAAGTGACGGCTCCCATGCAAATTCGGATCTGCAGCGTGGAGAGGAGAATATTTCTGGCGAGCGCGCCGTTGTGGAGGCAGTGAGCACCTCCTTGACGGAGATTGTGCTGAGGCAGCCAGTGTTCCAGCACAGGGGCTCCAGATAAATTCCTCGCAGACGCGCGCGCACACGCTCTCTCTCCCACACATTTTCTCGGAAGGTATTTGATACAGTACCATACCGGAGATTGATCCACAAAGGCCACCAGGCCACGGAGCCCCGTGGCCTGGTGGCAAAAGCTCTCGCTTCACACGGCGATGTCTGGGTTAGATTCCCGGCGAGGGTAGAAGCACTGGGAGTGTTTCCTTACACCGGTTATCTATGTTCTTTTTCTTCTTCTTGATTCGCCGGTACTCTCCCGGCCCGGGCCTTTTCCAAGTGATGGCCCGGCCTTGGCTCCTTTTCTCGGGAGTATCTCAGACTAATGTCTGCCATGGGAGGAGGTACAAGTACCTCCTCATCGTTGGGACCAACTGTCCCCAGGCCTAGCCACATTCCCCGCCCTCACGGAGCTCGTAAGGAGAAGTTAGGTCTCTCTGGTCTGCCATCCCCGCCCCAAGGGGGCTAATGGGAATGGCAGTCCTGTGAGCTGCAAGCTCTGGCTCAGGCACCTACCCTGCCCTAGAAGAGCTGGGCATGGTGTCGATTTCTATCTATGTACCCCATCAGTAAAATGGGTACCTGGGTGTTAGTGGATTGGTGTGGGTTGCATCCTGGGACAAAACTGACCTAATTTGCGGGAAGAAGTGAGTTGCTATTTAAGCGAAAATCGCAAGTTCTACTTATTCGGCACGACATATATATATATATATATATATATATATATATATATATATATATATATATATATATATATATATATATATATATATATACACATATATATATGTACATATATATATATATATATATATATATATATATATATATATATATATATATATATATATATATATATATATATATATATATATATATATATATATATATATATATATATATATGCATGCACAGTGTAACTAAAAATTTTAATTGTCAGAAAAAAGAAGTCTCCAGCAGCTCCGAAATATTGATTTCTGCGGATAAAAAAAAAGTTTTTGCATTTGTTTATGTCTTACTTTTGTTAACCTACGTGAATGACTCGCCAGGGAAGATCCCTTCTAATGAACTATTGTTTGCTGGTGAAGTGAAACTAATTAAAGGAATATGAACACTAGAAAACCGAGACAGATTTCAGGAGAGGTCGAACAAGTAGCTACCGGAGCCTAGCCAATTGTAAAGATGTTTTATTTGGGTTCTGTACAGGCAGTGTGTTCTTGGCAGCCCTTACGGGAGAGAGAGAGGAGAGAGTTCTTGACTGTAGACTGTCTACTGGGTGAGTGAGAGCAAACCAGTGTGTTGTGGAGTGAACTAAAGTTAGGCTTATTTCTGCCGACAGATGACAGAACCAGCCTAGTGGCCTGGCGCGAGATATGAAATGCACAGAGCTTACACCGGGACGGTAAAGGTAATGCAGATCGGAGAGGATAAAGGAACTCCAACTGAAGTCTCAGTGAGGGGAGGGAGATCCAGGCGGCAAGTAGAGCCAGGAACCTAACAGTAGTACACAAAATATCGCTAAAGGCGCATAAAACCCACATAATATCAACAGCGCATGCTAACCTACCAAATCCTAGAACTGCCTTCAAAACCCTCTGCAGGGAATCCTTCAGGATATTGTGCTTGACGTATGTCAGTCCTATCTTAGAAAGGACGTTCGTGTGTAACTAAGATGGCTACAGAAGTGAGAGGGTTGAACAATGAGAGGCTTTTAGTATTAAACTTGACAACCTTCGAAGAGAGATGGGCCAGGGAAAACACGATAATGGTGTACATATTTTACTCAGAGGTCTCGATAACGCAGACAGGGACAAACTGAAATGCGAGAAGGTAGAGGTGCTTTGAACACAGCTGAGCCGCTGGGATGTTAGGAAATACCTTTCTTGGGTTTAAGTGGATGAAGTGGAATACCTTGAGGAGGAGACGAAGACAAGTTCATGCACAGTTTTAACAATAGGTATGATAGGGTCCAGGAACAGGTATATGTCGGGAAATTTTTGAGGTTAAGAGATGGAGCCAGACAGAAGTAGTCTCCATAACCCTACATAAGCAACTCAAGTCTCTGAGCGAGCACCAGCACGCACGCACGCACGCACGCACGCACGCACACACACACACACAAACAAACACAAACACAAACACACAGTGTACGTGGAATAGTCTGGGAAGTGATGTAGTGCAGGCAGGATCCATACATAGCTTTAAGAGGAGGTATGATAAAACTCATGGAACAGGAAGAATGACCGAGTAGCGGCCAGTGAAAGAGTCGGGGCCGGGAGCTGTGATTCGACCCCTGCAACCACAACTAGGTGAGTACACACACATACACACACCACCCCGAGGATTGAGACTGACAACAAACACTGAGAGACCAGTGAGTGAAGTTCAGGAACCTGGGCTCATTTAGCGAGAGTAGAGCAGCTGTATTGACTGTCGTCAACCACCTGCAATATTTCCCAAGATCCAAAACTAATGACAAAAAACATAGAACACGAGAATAGAGGAGTACATCTAGGTAATTGACATTCTTTATGATATTTGTACTTACGTGTACCTCTGCTAGGATATTTGCTATTTTATTGTGGTAACGTTTCGCTCTCCAGGTGTGGAAATTTTTTATAATTTTCCTGAATTTAGAGTGTATGAAATGTGTTAAAATGTGGTGCTGGTGTGACTTTCGAGAAATTTCGAGTGACTAGTGAATGAGCACCGCGGGGGAGTGTAGGAGGGAGCGTAATTAGAAAATGGCGGAGTAAACATTGGTTGTGCATGGTGGTGATAAATCGGGTGTCATCGAAGCCGAAAGTGCGTATATCGGCAAAAATGCAGGACTAAAGAATAACTAAACGTCGTGAGTTGTTGTAAATGGTCAAATTTCCTCGAAAACCGCTACAATATAGCTGAAATATTGGAAAATAGGGAGACGCTGAATCGCCTGTTCAGCTCACCATGTGTGTGTGTACGTTCACTACACTTTTCAGATATCTCGCTGGGCAATGTAGTCGTCTAATGTTAGGTAAACGTTAATGGCTGTGATCCGAATAATGTCTGAAGTAAATATTTCCCTTAATTTAGATCTTTATAATGTTTAAATGTCAGATGATCTTACCCAGCCTATATCCACTAGTCTAAAATGATAAATGTTGTGTTCCAATAACATTTCTGGAGATTAAGTCATTAAAAATACACATACATAAATTACCAGCGTTACTGGTTTAAATTGAATAATCTATATAGGCCCAACTTACGTGTGGTAAGAGTGGGGGGTCATGGAAGGTGCTATGACCCACTGTGTCAAGTTCCACTTGTCTCCGAGGGACATCAAACATCAGTGAGTATTACATATATGCATTTTAGTTGCACCTGCCCCAAATTATGTGTGTATAATAATACAGGTCAGTACCCGTTAACCTTATACACAATTTCCTCACACCAAGAGCTTTTTAACAACTTCACAAGCTCCTGTAGCATTGGTTTACTTGTGCCCATTTACCTAACAATTACATGTATTTATTTCCTGATTGACAGGATACAGCTAAGGGTAAGCTTTTATTGTAGCTTGAAGAAGCTCTAAGCTTCCTATGTCATTCCTCACGTTTCCTCACCTGCCTGGCCATTTTTGCGTCTTCACCTGAAACCAATGGGAAAAAAACTTGGGGTAAATGCCATCCATTCCTCGTTCCACACAGGATATTAATAATAATAATATTAAAAGATTCTGCCTTTACGTAGCAAATAACACTGAGAAGAATAACCACTGATTAATCTCATCAGAGGCATCGACACCATGCCTAATCCTTCTAGGATAGGGTAGGTGCCTGAGCCCGAGCCTTTAGCTCATAAGACTGTCATTCCCATTTGCCCCCTTGAGGCGGGGATGGCAGACCAGAGAGGCCTAGCTTGTGGCTAGGCCTGGGGACAATTGGTCCCAAAGATGAGGAGGTACTTGTGCCTCCTCCCATGGGAGACTTAGGTCTCAGACACTCCCTAAAGAGGGAGCCAAGGCCGGGCCACCACTTGGACAGGGCCCGGGCCGGGAGAATACCGGCTAATCTTTAACTAACTAACATCAGAGGCCTCGTCAGCATTACTGTCAATAATATTGCCCACGTTTCTCATGTAGGCCTCTCTCTCTCTCTCTCTCTCTCTCTCTCTCTCTCTCTCTCTCTCTCTCTCTCTCTCTCTCTCTCTCTCTCTCTCTCTCTCTCTCTCTCTCTCTCTCTCTCTCACACACGGTCGCCGCAGCTGCTATGCTACACCAGGGGAAGGCTGCCTCACGCTTTTGTATTATTGAATTTGGACCAGTACTGCCTCCCCGCCGTCACTCTCACTCTAGACTCCAGAATGAGAGTTAGGGCGAGGCAGTAGTGTTAGGTACATATGAGAGTCCAGAGTCATCCAGCGCTGGTTCTTCACCCTCGCTCTGCAGTCATCCAGCGCTGGTTCTTCACCCTCGCTCTGCAGTCATCCAGCGCTGGTTCCTCACCCTCGCTCTGCAGTCATCCAGCGCTGGTTCTTCACCCTCGTTCTACAGTCATCCTGTGGTGGTTCCTCACCCTCGCACTAGTCATCCAGTCGTGGTTCCTCACCATCGCACTAGTCAGCCAGTGGTGGTTCCTCACCCTCGCACTAGTCAGCCAGTGGTGGTTAGTCACCCTCGCACTAGAGTCATCCAGCGCTTGTTAATCACCCTTGCACTAGTTATCCAGCGTTGGTTCGTCACCCTCGCACTAGAGTCATTCAGTGGTGGTTAGTTACCCTCGCACTAGTCATCCAGTGGTGGTTAGTTACCCTCGCACTAGTCATCCAGTGGTGGTTAGTTACCCTCGCACTAGTCATCCAGTGGTGGTTAGTTACCCTCGCACTAGTCATCCAGTGGTGGTCAGTCACACTCGCACTAGTTATCCAGCGGTGGTTCCTCACCCTCGCTCTACAGTCATCCAGCACGGGTTCCTCACCCTTGCACTTGTGTCATCCAGCGCTGGTTCCTCACTCGTCAGTCATCAGTACAGGCGGTGGGCGGCAGTAAGAACTTTATGACACAAGAATGTAATTTTGTGTGTGAGTTTACGATTGTATGACGTCTTTCCCAGCGATGAGTTTGCAACAAGACGAGGCCTTTACCAGGCCTTGCGGGGCCAGGAGCTGTGACTCGACCCCAGCAACCACAACAAGGTCTTAGGTTTAAACAACTTACACCTGTACAAGTGATGATTTCTCAGAACAAATACAAGACTCTCTCTCTCCCTCTCTCTCTCCCTCTCTCTCTCTCTCTCTCTCTCTCTCTCTCTCTCTCTCTCTCTCTCTCTCTCTCTCTCTCTCTCTCTCTCTCTCTCTCTCTCTCTCTCCGTTCCCTATCTCATCAAATATCTATATTCTAGAGTCCTATTAAGTTTACACTACGATAAAATACTGTAAAGACAATACGTATAAAGAAACATTACACAGTACACAAGGAAACTTCAAGGATCGTTGTAGACTCGATCCTCCGTCCGCTGAGAGCGGCCAGGTCTCGTAGCAGAGACCTAACAACTCTGTTTCTGTCTGTCTGTCTGTCTCTCTCTCTCTCTCTCTCTCTCTCTCTCTCTCTCTCTCTCTCTCTCTCTCTCTCTCTCAAAATTAACAAGTTTACAATCCTGCAGCAAAAAATACTTAAGATAATCTCAGTTATTGGCTAGGCCTAATTCACTCTACATCACCTCTGTAATAGACCTTTCACCTGTTTTTTTTTATCGTTTGATATTACTGAGACACTTCACATTCATTTGTGACTTCTTCACATAATACTGATGATTTTCGGAAAATACTACTACTACTACGACTCTACTACTACTGTTTCCATCATGCCACTATTACTTAAACTACTACTGCTAAAACTACTACTACTACTACCAATAATAATAATAACAATAATAAATTATAATGATAATGCTTTTAAATGAGAATTTTACACTATCTTAAAGATAAGAGTGTAACGAGTACTGCAGTGGTAACAGCAATATATGTTATCTTTCCGTTCTAAGGAGGAGAGGACAGGTAAGCCAGTGGAATGCCTCGGTCAGATGACCAAAATCTGCAGTAGCGGGTCATCATACGACTTAGACTCGTGTCAGGAAACACTTGTCCTGTTTCCTGAGGAATCTCACTAAGTAGTGGCGAGCGATGCAGCAGCCTCACACAGGCGAGTCACGAGCTGCAAGCCACCATAAACACAAGATGTGTGGTCGAAAATGCTTGTGATTCGATTCCCAGGCCTCCATACACTAATATTTTCCTTTAATGCTTAAATATTTACAATATACGGCAAGGGCGCATATTTTTGTATTTATTTCAGCATGATACAATGTTTGTACAGAGATGGATGACATTTAGGTGTGTGTGTGGGTGCAGAAATCCCCTTAGTATGCAGAGCATATGTGACAACAGTACAGTAATTTCACTCACAAGAATGACATTAGAAAGAGTGTAATGTCTACATAAATGACTCATTACGATTGCAATCAGATATAAACACGTAAATATTTCATTTAACTTATTTAGCTATCAAAACTTTGCAGCCCAGTCCCTGGACCCATTATATGCCTCTGTGTAATATTTCGACTACTGCCCACAGGATTGCTA
Source organism: Cherax quadricarinatus (assembly GCF_038502225.1). Taxonomy (NCBI): domain Eukaryota; kingdom Metazoa; phylum Arthropoda; class Malacostraca; order Decapoda; family Parastacidae; genus Cherax; species Cherax quadricarinatus. Next base: position 59,428,146 of record NC_091296.1, read on the forward strand.
TGGGGTGCATAATAATGATATTAAACTAACTCCCTTCCTAGGGTGGTGGCTGGCTTGTGTTGTATGAAACAGCAGTGGTTTGGTGTGTGACCTAGTGGCTACAAGAGGGGAGACTCCAATTCACTTAAACACTAACCTTAAATATTATTGACATCGGTGTATGTAAATAGCAATCTGTGTATGTAGACAGATGCACACCTCTCGACGTTTATGCATGGACAGATATACACCTCTCAGTGTATATACACATATGCACGCTTCAGTGTATATACACAGACATATACACCTCTGCTCTGCTGTACAAACACTGAAGACGAGACACCACCAGCATAGCTCTGCTGCTGTAACCACACATTGGCCTTAAACATTAAATGAATGCCCCCCTTCCCCCTCCACACACACGCACACAATTCCGAGCATTTTGCCCGAGTCACACAACCGAATAATCGCTGTAGCAAACGAAAGGCTGGCCAGTTTAAGGTCAACTTTCAGGAACATCAACAAGCATTCATTCACGACCCTATACACGGCCTATGTTAGACCCACCCTGTAGGACACAGTGCCTGTATGTATTTCTCATCTTATAAAGCGTGTAAAGCGCTTGCAAATGTGCAAAGATTTGCAACGAAGCTAGTACCAGAACTGAGAGGTGTGAACTATGACAAGATGTTAGTGGAACTAAATCTAATGACTCTATAGAGCAGAAGGACAAGAGGTGACAGGATTACGACGTACAATATACCAAAAGGAAGTGACAGGGTGAACAGGGCGAATCTGAGAAGCGGGTCTCAGGTACACTAGGTCACAGCGGGAAAAACACAAAGTTATTAGGAAGAGGAAAGACGTAGACAGTGAAGAGATGAAGGCGGGATACTTCCACCCGTTTAGTGATCCATACTTTGTTTTAAGGATGGGGTATGAGAGAGAGAATACAACAAATTCTAACAACACAATTCAGCGAAAAACTAATGTGAAGGACTTGGGAGTGTTGATGTCAGATGATCTCACCTTCAAGGATCTCACCTTCAAAGATCTCACCTTCAAGGATCACACCTTCAAGGATCACAAGAATGTCTCTCACTTCTGCAAGGAAAATGATAAGATGGATAATGAGAACTTTCAAAACGAGATGCCAAGCCAGTGATCATCCTCTTTAAGTCACTTGTTTTCTGTAGGCTGGAATACTGCTGTACACTAACAGCCTCATTCAAGGCAGATAGATATACAGAGAACCTTCACTGCACGTATTAGTTCAGTCAAGCACCTTAATTACTGAGGACCTTTGAAATCCCTTGATCTGGAACTCAGGCAAGAAATACATCATAATCTATACCTGGAAACTCCTAGTGGGACTGATCCCAAATCTGCACATAGAAATCACTCCCAACGAAAGCGAAAGTCCAGGCAGATGGTGCAACATAAACCTAATGAAAAGCAGGAGTGCCGTGAGTACACTAAGAAAAAACACAGTAAGCGTCCGGGGCCCAAGACTCTTTAATAGCCTCCCATCATACAACAGGGGAATTACCAATAGATCCCTGGCTGTGTTCAAAAGAGAACTGGACAGATACCTAAAATCATTGCCCGATCAGCCGGTCTGTGTTTCTTAGGTTGGATTGCGCGCGGCCAGCAGCAACAGCCTGGTTGATCAGGCACTGATCCACTTGGAGGTCGAGTCGATGATCGGTCCGCGGAGGCGTTGACCCCCGGAACAAATTCCGGGTACACTCCAGGTAGGTAGGACTCACGCAGCCGGAAGAGTATAAACCCGTCAGCAGCCAGCGGAGAAGCGAGGGCCAGGAGCTGAGACTCGACCCCTGCAATCACAGACGAATACAGTTAGGCGAGTACACACAAATTAGACAAGCGCAAATAAACACCGACTCGTAAGTAAATGCATTGAAACAGCTTTCGCCTAACAGTTCAAGAACGTCGTCCTAAAATTAGTTGAAATCGGTGTTATTGAACGAAAGTGAACAACCCACAGAGAAACGCGATTGCCAACAAGGCATCAATTAAACAGGTAGCCTGGTCAATACATCCTTGTCCAGGATAGAGCAAATATTGTCTCCCCGGAGATTGCAAACCAGTCTACCGTTTGAGGATGTATTGATGTGTGTGTGGATGTGTTGATGGGTGTATGTGGATGTGTGGATGTATTGATGCGTGTGTGGATGTGTTGATGTGTGAGGATATGTGGTGGTTAGTGATTTTTTGATGTAATGATTTGGCGGCGCCTTCGAGATTTCGATTATGGTTGTGGTGTTTTAGTTAAGGTGGTGTTGTGGTGTTAGTTAAGGTGATGTAGTGTTAGGAGTGGTGGGGGAGGGGTAGTTAACAGTAGTGTTTGCAAGGGAAATGTTTGTTGAAATTTGTGGTGATGGTGAGGTATAGTGGTGCTGGTACCTTGTTAGTAGCGGTAGTGGTAGTGTTTAAGTAGTGAAGTTAGTGGTAGTTATGGTGGTGAGGTCGTTATAATGTGATACGAACTACCCAAAGGACTTTCAGCATTAACACTTTATCATATTACCGAGAGGCGCTCGGTCCCTGTGAGTCGTTGAACACAAGGAGTGCTGGAGGTTTGATCCAGTGCACGAGGTGAAGTGACAGTAGAACTGGCTGGTGTACAGGGTTTCAGAGGTCAGCACTGATGGACACTTCATAGATTGTGACTGTTTGGTCTGGTGTGACAGCGTCCGTGTTAAACGGAACACTGAACAGACATAACAGCTTGAGCCGATCTTCTGGAAATACGAACACGTATGCGAACTGGGAAGGAAATTTACCTGGTGTAGTATATCATCTTATTGTGGAGTATCATCCAGAAATATCAAATGATTGTGCCTCTTCATAGGTCCAGCAATAACTGGTGCTAAAGTACTGCTACATTCTTGAAGTTTCAATTACGGCTGCTGTTCACCAGCTGTATGAAGATGAGGGACCCTGTCACCAGCAACACTTGAGTGCCTCACACTACCATCATGACCTGACGTTTCCTAGAACATTGGATAGGCAGCAGTAGTGGTAGTACCTCGTCTATCCTTATCACGGTCACCTTATTCAACTCCAATAGACTTTTACCAGTGTTACCCGAAATATTCAGTATAGAGCACCAGAAACAGTAAATTAAATAATGCATTAAACTGAACAGCCTAGCGCAACCATCCCAGCTGCTACATTTATATCCAGAGGAAGACGTGGCGTTACTCCATACTCTTATTTATGTATTACGTACACATGTCAGTAATTTTAATACCGTTATATATATTTTTTCAGTTTCTTATAACAGTAATACAGTACTTGATTCGGAAACAATCTTTTTTTTTTTTTGATAAGTTAGACACATAGGCAGCATTTAGGCATCTTGGCGGTATTGTATACCATTGTGATATTCAGTCTTTTTTTGGTAATTGTAGTTTCACAAGCTCTAGTACTATACTATAAATAAGAACATTTTCTTGCGGGGTTGTGTGGGCAGTGGGAAGCCCAGTACCTCTCAGCGAGGTAAAATGGTCAACTCAGAGAGAATACCGAATCAAGGGGATCTCTTGTTTACGTTTTCCGTTGGCCACAGTAAAGCTGGGGAAGCTGAAGAAGGTTGGCCGGCTCCTTCCTTCAATTTGTTTTCGGATGTGAGTGTGGCTGAAGGGAATTTAACACTCTATTTCGTTAGAGGGTTGTTATGGGATTGCTTTGGGTAGGGATGTGCCAAAGTATCGCCATCGGCTGGTATCGGGCATTTTTGCGGTGTCGGTACTCAGTATCGGTATCGGTTAAAAAATAATATTATAGGTTAGCAAATAATATTACTGTAAATATATATATATATATATATATATATATATATATATATATATATATATATATATATATATATATGTATATATATATATATATATATATATATATATATATATATATATATATATATATATAAATATATATATATATATAAATATATATATATATATATATATATATATATATATATATATATATATATATATATATATATATATATATATATATATATTTCAACAAGCCGGCCGTCTCCCACCGAGGCAGGGTGACCCAAAAAAGAAAGAAAATCCCCAAAAAGAAAATACTTTCATCATCATTCAACACTTTCACCACACTCACACATTATCACTGTTTTTGCAGAGGTGTTCAGAATACAACAGTTTAGAAGCATATACATATAAAGATACACAACATATCCCTCCAAACTGCCAATATCCCAAACCCCTCCTTTAAAGTGCAGGCATTGTACTTCCCATTTCCAGGACTCAAGTCCGACTATATGAAAATAACCAGTTTCCCTGAATCCCTTCACTAAATATTACCCTGCTCACACTCCAACAGATCGTCAGGTCCCAAGTACCATTCGTCTCCATTCACTCCTATCTAACACGCTCACGCACGCTTGCTGGAAGTCCAAGCCCCTCGCCCACAAAACCTTTACCCCCTCTCTCCAACCCTTTCGAGGACGACCCCTACCCCGCCTTCCTTCCCCTATAGATTTATATGCTTTCCATGTCATTCTACTTTGATCCATTCTCTCTAAATGACCAAACCACCTCAACAACCCCTCTTCTGCCCTCTGACTAATACTTTTATTAACTCCACACCTTTTCCTAATTTCCACACTCCGAATTTTCTGCATAATATTTACACCACACATTGCCCTTAGACAGGACATCTCCACTGCCTCCAACCGTCTCCTCGCTGCTGCATTTACCGCCCAAGCTTCACACCCATATAAGAGTGTTGGTACTACTATACTTTCATACATTCCCTTCTTTGCCTCCATAGATAACGTTTTTTGACTCCACATATACCTTAACGCACCACTCACCTTTTTTCCCTCATCAATTCTATGATTAACCTCATCCTTCATAAATCCATCTGCCGACACGTCAACTCCCGAGTATCTGAAAACATTCACTTCTTCCTCACTCCTCCTCCCCAATTTGATATCCAATTTTTCTTTATCTAAATCATTTGATACCCTCATCATCTTACTCTTTTCTCTGTTCACTTTCAACTTTCTACCTTTACACACATTCCCAAACTCATCCACTAACCTTTGCAATTTTTCTTTAGAATCAACCATAAGCACAGTATCATCAGCAAAAAGTAACTGTGTCAATTCCCATTTTGAATTTGATTCCCCATAATTTAATCCCACCCCTCTCCCGAACACCCTAGCATTTACTTCCTTTACAACCCCATCTATAAATATATTAAACAACCATGGTGAAATTACACATCCCTGTCTAAGACCTACTTTTACCGGGAAGTAGTCTCCCTCTCTTCTACACACCCTAACCTGAGCCTCACTATCCTCATAAAAACTCTTTACAGCATTTAGTAACTTACCACCTATCTATATACTTGCAACATCTGCCACATTGCTCCTCTATCCACTCTATCATATGCCTTTTCTAAATCCATAAATGCAATAAAAACTTCCCTACCTTTATCTAAATACTTTTCACATATATGCTTTAATGTAAACACTTGATCTACACATCCCCTACCCACTCTGAAACCTTCTTGCTCATCCGCAATCCTACATTCTGTCTTACATCTAATTCTTTCAGTTATAACCCTACCGTACACTTTTCCTGGTATACTCAGTAAACTTATTCCTCTATAATTTTTACAGTCTCTTTTGTCCCCTTTCCCTTTATATAAAGGGACTATACATGCTCTCCGCCAATCCCTAGGTACCTTCCCCTCTTTCATACATTTATTAAACAAAAGTACCAAACACTATATCCCCCCCTGCTTTTAACATTTCTGTCATGATCCCATCAGTTCCAGCTGCTTTACCCCTTTTCATTCTACGTAATGCCTCACGTACCTCCACCACACTTACATTCTGCTCTTCTTCACTCCTAAAAGATGGTATACCTCTCTGACCAGTGCATGAAATTACCGCCTCCCTTTCTTCCTTAACATTTAAAAGTTCCTCAAAATATTCTCGCCATCTACCTAATACCTCCATCTCCCCATCTACTAACTCCCCTACTCTGTTTTTAACTGACAAATCCATACTTTCCCTAGGCTTTCTTAACTTATTTAACTCACTCAAAATTTTTTTCTTATTTTCATTAAAATTTCTTGACAGTGCCTCTCCCACTCTATTATCTGCTCTCCTTTTGCACTCTCTCACCACTCTCTTCACCTTTCTTTTACTCTCCATATACTCTGCTCTTCTTATAATACTTCTGGTTTGTAAAAACCTCTCCTAAGCTAAATTTTTCTCTTTTATCACACCCTTTACTTCATCATTCCACCAATCACTCTCTTTCCTCCTGCGCCCACCCTCCTATAACCACAAACTTCTGCCCCACATTCTGATACTGCATTTTTAAAACTATTCCAACCCTCTTCAACCCCCCCACTACTCATCTTTGCACTAGCCCACCTTTCTGCCAATAGTCGCTTATATCTCACCCGAACTTCCTCCTCCCTTAGTTTATACACTTTCACCTCCCTCTTACTTGTTGTTGCCACCTTCCTCTTTTCCCATCTACCTCTTATTCTAACTGAAGCTACAACTAAATAATGATCCGATATATCAGTTGCCCCTCTATAAACATGTACATCCTGGAGCCTACCCATCAACCTTTTATCCACCAATACATAATCTAACAAACTACTTTCATTACGTACTACATCATACCTTGTATATTTATTTATCCTCTTTTTCATAAAATATGTATTACTTATTACCAAATCTCTTTCTACACATAGCTCAATTAAAGGCTTCCCATTTATATTTACCCCTGGCACCCCAAATTTACCTACTACTCTCTCCATAACATTTTTACCCACTTTAGCATTGAAATCCCCAACCACCATTACTCTCACACTTGATTCAAAACTCCCCACGCATTCACTCAACATTTCCCAAAATCTCTCTCTCTCCTCTACACTTCTCTCTTCTCCAGGTGCATACACGCTTATTATAACTCACTTTTCACATCCAATCTTTATTTTACTCCACATAATCCTTGAATTAATATATTTATAGTCCCTCTTTTCCTGCCATAGCTTATCCTTCAACATTATTGCTACTACTCCTTTAGCTCTAACTCTATTTGAAACCCCTGACCTAATCCCATTTATTCCTCTCCATTGAAACTCTCCCACCCCCTTCAGCTTTGTTTCACTTAAAGCCAGGACATCCAGCTTCTTCTCATTCATAACATCTACAATCATCTCTTTCTTATCATTTGCACAACATTCACGTTTATTCAGACTTCCCACTTTGACAATTTTCTTCTTCTTATTCTTTTTAGTAATCTTTACAGGAAAAGGGATTACTAGCCCATTGTTCCCGGCATTTTAGTTGACTTTTACAACACGCATGGCTTACGGAGGAAAGATTCTTATTCCACTTCCCCATGGATATAAAAGGAAAAGTAATAAGACCAAGAACTATTAAGATAAAATCAAAGAAAACTCAGATGAGTGTGTATAAATAAACGTGTACATGTATGTGTAGTGTGACCTAAGTGTAAGTAGAAGTAGCAAGACATACCTGTAATCTTGCATATTTATGACAGACAAAAAGACACCAGCAATCCTACCATCATGTAAAACAATTACAGGCTTTCGTTTTACACTCACTTGGCAGGACGGTAGTACCTCCCTGGGTGGTTGCTGTCTACCAACCTACTATATATATATATATATATATATATATATATATATATATATATATATATATATATATATATATATATATTATATATATTTCTTTTTTTTAAAGTACCACCTCTGTGGCTGGAATGGGGACCCTAATCCTCAGAGAAGACAATAAACGTACCTCAGGGAAAACTCAAGGTTCTCCCCGGAGCTGTTTGAATATTTTCTTCTACCACCCCCTATATTTGATATTCTGTGTGAACATTTATTAATAAACAGAATATATATATATATATATATATATATATATATATATATATATATATATTATATATATATATATATATATATATATATATATTATATATATATATATATACATATATATATATATATATAAATATATATATAAATATATAGATATATATATATATTTATATTATATATATAAATATATATATATAGATATATATAAATATATATATATATATACATATATATACATACATATATATACATATATATACATATATGTATATGTCGTGCTGAATATGTAAAACTTGCGATATGTAAAACTTGGCTTAAATAACAACGCTCATCTTGCCATATAAGGAAAGCGAAAGTTTGTGTATGCAGTAATTTCACAAAAATCATTCTGAACATAACGAAAAAAAATATATTTCATTGTGTTTGCTTATTATTAAAAGGACAAGAAAATCTTTTCTACTTGCGGAAATGATGGACATGACTACAGATCCTGCACCACGAGTACACTATCATCACTACACACCCAGCTACACTGTCATGATACTATCATCACTACACACCCAGCTACACTATCATACTATCATCACTACACACCCAGCTACACTGTCATGATACTATCATTACTACACACCCAGCTACACTATCATGATACTATCATCACTACACACCCAGCTACACTGTCATGATACTATCATTACTACACACCCAGCTACACTATCATGATACTATCATCACTACACACCCAGCTACACTGTCATGATACTATCATCACTACACACCCAGCTACACTGTCATGATACTATCATCACTACACACCCAGCTACACTGTCATGATACTATCATCACTACACACCCAGCTACACTGTCATGATACTATCATCACTACACACCCAGCTACACTGTCATGATACTATCATCACTACACACCCAGCTACACTGTCATGATACTATCATCACTACACACCCAGCTACACTGTCATGATACTATCATCACTACACACCCAGCTACACTGTCATGATACTATCATCACTACACACACAGCTACACTATCATGATACTATCATCACTACACACCCAGCTACACTATCATGATACTATCATCACTACACACCCAGCTACACTGTCATGATACTATCATCACTACACATCCAGCTACACTGTCATGCTACTATCATCACTACACACCCAGCTACACTGTCATGATACTATCATCACTACACACCCAGCTACACTGTCATGATACTATCATCACTACACACCCAGCTACACTGTCATGATACTATCATCACTACACATCCAGCTACACTGTCATGATACTATCATCACTACACACCCAGCTAAACTATCATGATACTATCATCACTACACACCCAGCTACACTGTCATGATACTATCATCACTACACACACAGCTACACTATCATGATACTATCATCACTACACACCCAGCTACACTATCATGATACTATCATCACTACACACCCAGCTACACTGTCATGATACTATCATCACTACACATCCAGCTACACTGTCATGATACTATCATCACTACACACCCAGCTAAACTATCATGATACTATCATCACTACACACCCAGCTACACTGTCATGATACTATCATCACTACACACCCAGCTACACTGTCATGATACTATCATCACTACACACCCAGCTACACTATCATGATACTATCATCACTACACACCCAGCTACACTGTCATGATACTATCATCACTACACACCCAGCTACACTCTCATGATACTATCATCACTACACACCCAGCTAAACTATCATGATACTATCATCACTACACACCCAGCTACACTGTCATGATACTATCATCACTACACACCCAGCTAAACTATCATGATACTATCATCACTACACACCCAGCTACACTGTCATGATACTATCATCACTACACACCCAGCTAAACTATCATGATACTATCATCACTACACACCCAGCTACACTGTCATGATACTATCATCACTACACACCCAGCTACACTGTCATGATAATATCATCACTACACACCCAGCTAAACTATCATGATACTATCATCACTACACACCCAGCTAAACTATCATGATACTATCATCACTACACACACAGCTACACTATCATGATACTATCATCACTACACACCCAGCTACACTATCATGATACTATCATCACTACACACCCAGCTACACTATCATGATACTATCATCACTACACACCCAGCTACACTATCATGATACTATCATCACTACACACCCAGCTACACTATCATGATACTATCATCACTACACACCCAGCTACACTATCATGATACTATCATCACTACACACCCAGCTACACTATCATGATACTATCATCACTACACACCCAGCTACACTGTCATGATACTATCATTACTACACACCCAGCTACACTGTCATGATACTATCATCACTACACACCCAGCTAAACTATCATGATACTATCATCACTACACACCCAGCTACACTATCATGATACTATCATCACTACACACCCAGCTACACTATCATGATACTATCATCACTACACACCCAGCTACACTATCATACTATCATCACTACACATCCAGCTACACTATCATGATACTATCATCACTACACACCCAGCTACACTATCATGATACTATAATCACTACCCATCCAGCTACACTATCATGATACTATCACCACTACACACCCAGCTACACTATCATGATACTATCATCAATACACAACCATCACCACTACCATGGTACTATCATCACTACATAACCATCACCACTACCATGGTACTATTATCACTACAAACCATCACCACTACCATGGTACTATCATCACTACACAACCATCACCACTACCATGGTACTATCATTAAACAACCATCACCATTACAATGGTACTATCATCACTACATAACCATCACCACTACCATGGTACTATTATCACTGGTATAAACCGTGGTAATAAATACCGACAAGTTGGTTTAGAAAGACACGTAAGCAAACACTATGACATATTTATTAGAAAACGTTTCGGTCCTGGGACCTTGATCACTTCTAACATACAGAGGTAGAAAGACATTACATATATAGGCGGAGAGTGAGGTGTGACTATTATCACTATTATCACTACACAACCATCATCACTACCATGGTACTATCACTACATAACCATCACCACTACCATGGTACTATCATCTCTACACAACCATCACCATTACAATGGTACTATCATCACTACATAACCATCACCACTACCATGGTGCTATCATCACTTTATAACCATCACAATTACCATGTTACTATCATCACTACATAACCATCACCACTACCATGGTACTATCATCAATACACAACCATCACCACTACCATGGTACTATCATCTCTACACAACCATCACCACTACCATGGTACTATCATCTCTATACTACCATGGTACTATCATCACTACACAACCATCACCATTACAATGGTACTATCATCACTACATAACCATCACCATTACCATGGTGCTATCATCACTTTACAACCCTCACCACTACCATGTTACTATCATCACTACATAACCATCGCCACTACCATGGTACTATCATCTCTACACAAACATCACCACTACCATATTACTCTCATCACTACACAACCATCACCACTACCATGGTACTATCATCTCTACACAACCATCACCACTACCATGGTACTATCATCTCTACACAACCATCACCACTACCATGGTACTATCATCTCTATACAACCATCACCACTACCATGGTACTATCATCACTACACAACCATCACCATTACAATGGTACTATCATCACTACATAACCATCACCATTACCATGGTGCTATCATCACTTTACAACCATCACCACTACCATGTTACTATCATCACTACACAACCATCACCACTACCATGGTACTATCATCTCTACACAAACATCACCACTACCATGGTACTATCATCACTACACAACCATCACCACTACCATGGTACTATCATCACTACATAACCATCACCACTACCATGGTACTATCATCTCTACACAACCATCACCACTACCATGGTACTATCATCTCTATACAACCATCACCACTACCATGGTACTATCATCACTACACAACCATCACCACTACCATGGTACTATCATCACTACACAACCATCACCACCACCATGGTACTATCATCACTACATAACTATCACCACTACCATGGTACTATCGTCACTACATAACCATCACCAATACCATGATACTATCATCGCTACATAACCATCACCACTACCATGGTGCTATCATCACTTTACAACCATCACCACTACCATGTTACTATCATCTCTACACAACCTTCACCACTACCATGGTACTATCATCTCTATACAACCATCACCACTACCATGGTACTATCATCACTACACAACCATCACCATTACAATGGTACTATCATCACTACATAACCATCACCATTACCATGGTGCTATCATCACTTTACAACCATCACCACTACCATGTTACTATCATCACTACACAACCATCACCACTACCATGGTACTATCATCTCTACACAAACATCACCACTACCATGGTACTATCACTACACAACCATCACCACTACCATGGTACTATCATCACTACATAACCATCACCACTACCATGGTACTATCATCTCTACACAACCATCACCACTACCATGGTACTATCATCTCTATACAACCATCACCACTACCATGGTACTATCATCACTACACAACCATCACCACTACCATGGTACTATCATCACTACACAACCATCACCACCACCATGGTACTATCATCACTACATAACTATCACCACTACCATGGTACTATCATCACTACATAACCATCACCAATACCATGATACTATCATCACTACATAACCATCACCACTACCATGGTGCTATCATCACTTTACAACCATCACCACTACCATGTTACTATCATCTCTACACAACCTTCACCACTACCATGGTACTATCATCTCTATACAACCATCACCACTACCATGGTACTATCATCACTACACAACCATCACCATTACAATGGTACTATCATCACTACATAACCATCACCATTACCATGGTGCTATCATCACTTTACAACCATCACCACTACCATGTTACTATCATCACTACATAACCATCACCACTACCATGGTACTATCATCGCTACAAAAACATCACCACTACCATATTACTATCATCACTACACAACCATCACCACTACCATGGTACTATCATCTCTACACAACAATCACCACTACCATGGTACTATCATCTCTACACAACCATCACCACTACCATGGTACTATCATCTCTATACAACCATCACCACTACCATGGTACTATCATCACTACACAACCATCACCATTACAATGGTACTATCATCACTACATAACCATCACCATTACCATGGTGCTATCATCACTTTACAACCATCACCACTACCATGTTACTATCATCACTACACAACCATCACCACTACCATGGTACTATCATCTCTACACAAACATCACCACTACCATATTACTATCATCACTACACAACCATCACCACTACCATGGTACTATCATCTCTACACAACCATCACCACTACCATGGTACTATCATTACTACACAACCATCACCACTACCATGGTACTATCATCACTACATAACCATCACCACTACCATGGTACTATCATCTCTACACAACCATCACCACTACCATGGTACTATCATCTCTATACAACCATCACCACCACCATGGTACTATCATCACTACATAACTATCACCACTACCATGGTACTATCATCACTACATAACCATCATCACTACATAACCATCACCACTACCATGGTGCTATCATCACTTTACAACCATCACCACTACCATGTTACTATCATCTCTACACAACCTTCACCACTACCATGGTATTATCATCACTATACAACCATCACCACTATCATGATACTATCATCTCTACACAACCATCACCACTACCATGGTACTATCATCACTACATAACCATCACCACTACCATGGTGCTATCATCACTTTACTACCATCACCACTACCATGGTACTATCATCACTATACAACCATCACCACTACCATGTTACTATCATCTCTACACAACCTTCACCACTACCATGGTACTATCATCACTATACAACCATCACCACTACCATGATACTATCATCTCAACACAACCATCACCACTACCATGGCACTATCATCACTACATAACCATCACCACTACCATGGTACTATCATCACTATATAACCATCACCACTACCATGGTACTATCATCTCTACACAACCATCACCACTACCATGTTACTATCATCACTACACAACTATCACCACTGCCATTGTACTATCATCTCTACTCAACCATCACCACTACCATGGTACTATCATCACTACACAACCATCATCACTACCATGGTACTATCATCACTACTCACTCATCACCACTACCATATTACTATCATCACTACACAACCATCACCACTACCATGATACTATCATCACTACACAACCATCACCACTGCCATGATACTATCATCACACCACACCCAGCTCTACTCTCATGAGACTATCATCGTCAACTATCAAAACTACCATCAAACATTCCACAATTCAGTACAATCTCTGATTGTCTTGAATGTTGTTGTGAGTAGCAAACCTTCACCAGTCCTTCCGAGGAAAGACACACGGATTTAGCGCTTTATTTAAATAATAGACATATCTGTTTAATGACTACTTCTCTGCAATATTCACACTCACAACATCTGCGCAAAGTACAATAAGCATTAGGTCCTTACTTCCAAGTACACTAGCCATGGCTCTTGCTTTATTAAAATATATCACATCAACATATTCTAACCCCACTAATAAAACAGTTTTGCTTACTGAATGCGTAATCGCCACTGCGATAGTGTTACAGAGTTATTCTTTGCTAGTTCTGTTGTCGGCTTATTCGAAGTATTCCTATAAGTATGCAGAACTGTAGAGGCGTGAAACTCGGCCCTTGTGCCCCTATGATCGTGCGGCGGTTATCACCGTATCCTTTTAAGAAAAATGATATGCACAAAGCAGTCGCAACTCAACATAACTCAGCCGCTGACAAGCGTGCGTACTTATCCCCTTTCCTTATTTAGGAACCTGTGTTGGTTAATGATAACAATTTGGGTCGTAACCCATAGAAGTCCGTCAGGGGAGTAAGTGGTCCATCATACAAACCCCTAAGTCAACAAATTATAGAAGGTAAAACACGAAAATAAAAATTATTAAATGAACGACTTAGGTTAGAGAACAAGGAAAAAATTAAAGAACGAATTACTTTTGATCGAGAAAAAGCATCAAAAAAGCATTACAGAGAGGATGCAATAGAATGTCCAGGACTAACTGAAAACTCAGGTGACATAATGAAATTAGTGACGTGTAACACCGACCAGGACATTATCAACATCAGACAAAATACTCAATTTGAAAGTATTATGTAGCCATCACCCAGGGACGTCACAAAAAAATGCAAGACCAGGAAAAGGATTCAAAATCCATTGATCGCTCAGAAGAGAGAGTTAAAAGAGCCCAACGAGAGTGAGGTACTATGTTTGGAGCCTCGCCCACAGTGTGAAGAGAAACCTCTAGCTCTCGACCGTCTCTTCAGAATCGGGTTTTCGCAGAAGCCAGGCGAGAACGAGGTGAAATATAAATTGAGGGAAAAGAAGAGATTATCCAATCCCTTGATTGCTTTAAAAAGGGGATATTTAGAAGTAGATTCCAACAGTGAGGAGCTTGTAGCTTCCAGCACTGAGGAGCCTGTAGCTCCCAACACTGAGGAACTTGTAGCTCCCAGCACTGAGGAGCTAGTAGCTCCCAGCACTGAGGAACTTGTAGCTCCCAGCACTGAGGAGCTAGTAGCTCCCAGCACTGATAAAAGTATTATGTAGCCATCGCCCAGGGACGTAACAAAAAAATGCAAGACCAGGAAAAGGATTCAAAATCCATTGATCGCTCAGAAGAGAGAGTTAAAAGAGCCCAACGAGAGTGAGGTACTATGTTTGGAGCCTCGCCCACAGTGTGAAGAGAAACCTCTAGCTCTCGACCGTCTCTTCAGAATCGGGTTTTCGCAGAAGCCAGGCGAGAACGAGGTGAAATATAAATTGAAGGAAAAGAAGAGATTATCCAATCCCTTGATTGCTTTAAAAAGGGGATTTTTAGAAGCAGATTCCAACACTGAGGAACTTGTAGCTCCCAGCACTGAGGAGCTAGTAGCTCCCAGCACTGAGGAGCTTGTAGCTCCCAACACTGAGGAACTTGTAGCTCCCAGCACTGAGGAACTTGTAGCTCCCAGCACTGAGGAGCTTGTAGCTCCCAACACTGAGGAACTTGTAGCTCCCAGCACTGAGGAGCTTGTACCTCCCAACACTGAGGAACTTGTAGCTCCCAACACTGAGGAACTTGTAGCTCCCAGCACTGAGGAACTTGTAGCTCCCAGCACTGAGGAACTTGTAGCTCCCAACACTGAGGAACTTGTAGCTCCCAGCACTGAGGAGCTTGTAGCTCCCAGTACTGAGGAACTTGTAGCTCCCAACACTGAGGAACTTGTAGCTCCCAGCACTGAGGAGCTTGTAGCTCCCAACACTGAGGAACTTGTAGCTCCCAACACTGAGGAACTTGTAGCTCCCAGCACTGAGGAGCTTGTAGCTCCCAACACTGAGGAGTGTTCAGTTCCCAGCACTGAGGAGCTTGTAGTTCCCAGCACTGAGGAGCGTTCAGTTCCCAGCACTGAGGAGCTTGTAGCTCCCAGCACCGAGGAACTTGTAGCTCCCAGCACTGAGGAGCGTTCAGTTCCCAGCACTGAGGAGCTTGTAGCTCCCAGCACTGAGGAGCTTGTAGCTCCCAGCACTGAGGAGCTAGTAGCTCCCAGCACTGAGGAGCGTTCGGTTCCCAGCACTGAGGAGCTTGTAGCTCCCAGCACTGAGGAGCTTGTAGCTTCCAGCACTGAGGAGCTTGTAGCTCCCAACACT
The DNA here is from genome assembly GCF_038502225.1 of Cherax quadricarinatus. Classification (NCBI taxonomy): domain Eukaryota; kingdom Metazoa; phylum Arthropoda; class Malacostraca; order Decapoda; family Parastacidae; genus Cherax; species Cherax quadricarinatus. The sequence goes on from NC_091296.1 coordinate 59,445,110, forward strand.
GAGGAGCGTTCAGTTCCCAGCACTGAGGAGCTTGTAGTTCCCAGCACTGAGGAGCGTTCAGTTCCCAGCACTGAGGAGCTTGTCGCTCCCAGCACTGAGGAGCTTGTAGCTCCCAGCACTGAGGAGCTTGTACCTCCTAGCACTGAGGAGCTTGTAGCTCCCAGCACTGAGGAGCTTGTAGCTCGCAGCGATCAGGAGATTGTAGCTCCCAGTGCTCAGGAGCTTGTAGCTCCCAGCGCTCAGGAGCTTGTAGCTTCCAGCACTGAGGAGCGTTCAGTTCTCAACGCTCAGAAGCTTGTAGTTCCCAGAGCTCAGGAGCTTGTAGCTCCCAGCGCTCAGGAGCTTGTAGCTCCCAGTGTTCAGGAGATTGTAGCTCCCAGCACTGAGGAGCTTGTAGATCCCAGCACTGAGGAGCTTGTAGATCCCAGCACTGAGGAGCTTGTAGCTCCCAGCACTGAGGAGCTTGTAGCTCCCAGCACTGAGGAGCTTGTAGCTCCCAGCGCTGAGGAGCTTGTAGCTCCCAGCGCTGAGGAGCGTTCAGTTCCCAACAATGAGGAGCTTAAAGCTCCAAGCGCTGAGGAGCTATCAGTTCCCAACACGGAGGAGTCTGCGGCCCCCAGCTTTCAGCAGAAGTCTCCTACACGTAATGAATCTATTTTCAGAAGTGACAACACTACCAGCCCTGAGCAGGATTCTCCTGTGCCCAGTTGTGAGGCGGCCATATCCGGAAGGAAAATTGTCACTGCACGTAGAGCACATATCTAGGTAACTTCCCCGGTATCAAACACTGTGGCCCAGACCCAAAATGAACCACTTGGCTTCGTTTCTCCTCCAGTGGAGAACGGTGCATCTGGTGGTAACGTTTTTAAGTTTCAGGGCGCCGAGAAGATGGTATCGCCAACAAACAACGTTGGGAATCAGTTGTGTAATGCTGGAAGACGAACCGTGCGTGCTCGACGAAAAATGTAGGGGGATACCTTGGTCCTCCCCGTGGTCCAGAATAACACTGGAGATAATAAAGAATCTATTTCCAGAAGTGACATCACTACTGAGCAGGATTCTCCTGTGCCCAGTTGTGAGGCGGCCACATCCGGAAGGAAAATTGTCACTGCACGTAGAACACTTAACAAGGTAACTTCCCCGGTATCAAACACTGTGGCCCAGACCCAAAATGTACCACTTGCCGTCGTTTCTCCTCCAGTGGAGAACGGTGCGTCTGGTGGTAACGTTTTTAAGTTTCAGGGCGCCGAGAAGATGGTATCGCCAACAAACAACGTTGGGAATCAGTTGTGTAATGCTGGAAGACGAACCGTGCGTGCTCGACGAAAAATGTAGGGGGATACCTTGGTCCTCCCCGTGGTCCAGAATAACACTGGAGATAATAAAGAATCTATTTCCAGAAGTGACATCACTACTGAGCAGGATTCTCCTGTGCCCAGTTGTGAGGCGGCCACATCCGGAAGGAAAATTGTCACTGCACGTAGAACACTTAACAAGGTAACTTCCCCGGTATCAAACACTGTGGCCCAGACCCAAAATGTACCACTTGCCGTCGTTTCTCCTCCAGTGGAGAACGGTGCGTCTGGTGGTAACGTTTTTAAGTTTCAGGGCGCCGAGAAGATGGTATCGCCAACAAACAACGTTGGGAATTAGGTGTGTAATGCTGGAAGGCGAACCGTGCGTGCTCGACGAAAAATGAAAGAGGATAACTCCTCACAGTGAGTTAACTGAGATTCCTCAGAGGGACATATGGTCGTGGCACATGTTGCGGATGATTGAGTCATGACTCAGGTGGTCGCCGGTTATATTTTTTTTATTGTAAAATATGAGTATTGATTACTTTTTATATTTTAATATTAAGTCTTCTTCTTTTTCTTCTTCTTCTTCTTCTTCTTCTTCTTCTTCTTCTTCTTCTTCTTCTTCTTCTTCTTCTTCTTCTTCTTATTATTATTATTATTATTATTATTATTATTATTATTATTTAAAACAGGAAATTGTAAGGAACAATATTAGTTTTAAGAGAACAATGACACTACACTAGATCTTATTTGCTGATAGCATTTATAATCACAAGATGAGCTAAACCAGTGTGGAACACCGGGAGTGGGGGGATAGTGTTTTAGTTTCAGTTCTCCGTCTGCTTTCAACACAGTAAAGATTATAACTCAAACGTAAAGCTAAACTTGTTAAGCCTATACCAGGCCAAAACCCATGTGCCTGTTTAACCTATATATAAACCTACCCAAAGTTCTCATCTCATAGACGTTACCTATTGATTACGCTAAGGTCATGAAGGCTGAACTTCACGTTTTCAAACCCAGACAAAAAAATACTTTAATCCCTAAATAAGTGATTAAACACTCAGCATATACCCTCAGAGACTTGTATCTGTTGATGCATAAATCCAGAAGCCGAAATAAAAAAAAATATATGAAGTTGAATTTATAACGTGAGGAATTTATTATTTATACTTTCTGAGATGAAGCCAAGAATCCTATCAGCTTTATTGTGAACACTTCTGTGCTGTTGTCTTGGCCTTAAATTTCCCCTGTCCTGAACTAACTGTTTTTTCGCATTCAGTTTTACTATGATCAGCATCGTTTACTTTATGTATACCGTAGTTAATTTCCCTTCCTTGTATTACCACCTCACTTTTGTCCACCAAAAAACTTATTCCTTCTTATTGATCTTTGTTTTTCTCTCTCCTTCTCCATGGAATAAGTTACTTTGATTTCTTTTCGTGTTATCCTCTTTAATTTATGCTGTTTAATGATTGTACTTATGTGTACCTGTGCCTAAATAAACTAATTTTTCATACACTCCATTTCTTCCCTCTCCTACATTTCTTCCCTCCCTTTCTCCCTTACTCTTTCCATGGGGATCACCTGATACAGCGTCTCTCGCACACTTTTGGCCTCCATGAATCTCACTTTCATAGGAAATTGGAGAATTTCCCGCCTCCATTAAATATAATTAACCTTGAACACATAAATTTTACATTTAACGTCATCTTTTCCGAAAACACGGCATTAGGTTTGACGCTCTGAATTAATCGACTTTCTGGCATTTTTATTAGACAAAAAAAAAAAAGCGTCTTTTCTGGTTGTATTTATATTTTGTGTATGTCAATACGGATATGAGTGATAGTGTGTGTGTGCATATTTATATAATTTTACATATTGTGGGTTATTTGTGAATTGTTCCAGGTACGATATTGTGAGTTGTGAATTGTTCCAGCCAAGATACTGAGGATTGTGAACTGTTCCAGACTAACATTTAAAAAAAAAAATAACAGTTAAATCCGTTTATTATTATTATTATTATTATTATTATTATTATTATTATTATTATTATTTTTATTATTATTTTTATTATCACTGGCCGATTCCCACCAAGGCAGGGTGGCCCGAAAAAGAAAAACTTTCACCATCATTCACTCGATCACTGTCTTGCCAGAAGGGTGCTTTACACTACAGTTTTTAAACTGCAACATTAACACCCCTCCTTCAGAGTGCAGGCACTGTACTTCCCATCTCCAGGACTGAAGTCCGGCCTGCCGGTTTCCCTGAGCCCCTTCATAAATGTTACTTTGCTCACACTCCAACAGTACGTCAAGTATTAAAAACCATTTGTCTCCATTCACTCCTATCAAACACGCTCACGCATGCCTGCTGGAAGTCCAAGCCCCTCGAACACAAAACCTCCTTTACCCCCTCCCTCCAACCTTTCCTAGGCCGACCCCTACCCCGCCTTCCTTCCACTACAGACTGATACACTCTTGAAGTCATTCTGTTTCGCTCCATTCTCTCTACATGTCCGAACCACCTCAACAACCCTTCCTCAGCCCTCTGGACAACAGTTTTGGTAATCCCGCACCTCCTCCTAACTTCCAAACTACGAATTCTCTGCATTATATTCACACCACACATTGCCCTCAGACATGACATCTCCACTGCCTCCAGCCTTCTCCTCGCTGCAACATTCATCACCCATGCTTCACACCCATATAAGAGCGTTGGTAAAACTATACTCTCATACATTCCCCTCTTTGCCTCCAAGGACAAAGTTCTTTGTCTCCACAGACTCCTAAGTGCACCACTCACCCTTTTCCCCTCATCAATTCTATGATTCACCTCATCTTTCATAGACCCATCCGCTGACACGTCCACTCCCAAATATCTGAATACATTCACCTCCTCCATACTCTCTCCTTCCAATCTGATATCCAGTCTTTCATCACCTAATCTTTTTGTTATCCTCATAACCTTACTCTTTCCTGTATTCACTTTTAATTTTCTTCTTTTGCATACCCTATCAAATTCATCCACCAATCTCTGCAACTTCTCTTCAGAATCTCCCAAGAGCACAGTGTCATCAGTAAAGAGCAACTGTGACAACTCCCACTTTATGTGTGATTCTTTATCTTTTAACTCCACGCCTCTTGCCAAGACCCTCGCATTTACTTCTCTTACAACCCCATCTATAAATATATTAAACAACCACGGTGACATCACACATCCTTGTCTAAGGCCTACTTTTACTGGGAAATAATTTCCCTCTTTCCTACATACTCTAACTTGAACCTCACTATCCTCGTATAAACCCTTCACTGCTTTCAGTAACCTACCTCCTATACCATACACCTGCAACATCTGCCACATTGCCCCCTATCCACCCTTTCATACGCCTTTTCCAAATCCATAAATGCCACAAAGACCTCTTTAGCCTTATCTAAATACTGTTCACTTATATGTTTCCACTGTAAACACCTGGTCCACACACCCCCTACCTTTCGTAAAGCCTCCTTGTTCATCTGCTATCCTATTCTCCGTCTTACTCTTACTTCTTTCAATAATAACTCTACCATACACTTTACCAGGTATACTCAACAGACTTATCCCCCTATAATTTTTGCACTCTCTTTTGTCCCCTTTGCCTTTATACAAAGGAACTATGCATGCTCTCTGCCAATCCCTAGGTACCTTACCCTCTTCCATACATTTATTAAATAATTGCACCAACCACTCCAAAACTATATCCCCACCTGCTTTTAACATTTCTATCTTTATCCCATCAATCCCGGCTACCTTACCCCCTTTCATTTTACCTACTGCCTCACGAACTTCCCCCACACTCACAACTGGCTCTTCCTCACTCCTACAAGATGTTATTCCTCCTTGCCCTATACACGAAATCACAGCTTCCCTATCTTCATCAACATTTAACAATTCCTCAAAATATTCCCTCCATCTTCCCAATACCTCTAACTCTCCATTTAATAACTCTCCTCTCCTATTTTTAACTGACAAATTCATTTGTTCTCTAGGCTTCCTTAACTTGTTAATCTCACTCCAAAACTTTTTCTTATTTTCAGCAAAATCTGTTGATAACATCTCACCCACTCTCTCATTTGCTCTCTTTTTACATTGCTTCACCACTCTCTTAACCTCTCTCTTTTTCTCCATATACTCTTCCCTCCTTGCATCACTTCTACTTTGTAAAAACTTCTCATATGCTAACTTTTTCTCCCTTACTACTATCTTTACATCATTATTCCACCAATCGCTCCTCTTCCCTCCCGCACCCACTTTCCTTTAACCACAAACTTCTGCTGAACACTCTAACATTACATTTTTAAACCTACCCCATACCTCTTCGACCCCATTGCCTATGCTCTCATTAGCCCATCTATCCTCCAATAGCTGTTTATATCTTACCCTAACTGCCTCCTCTTTTAGTTTATATAAACGTTCACCTCTCTCTCTTCCCTGATGCTTCTATTCTCCTTGTATCCCATCTACCTTTTACTCTCAGTGTAGCTACAACTAGAAAGTGATCTGATATATCTGTGGCCCCTCTATAAACATGTACATCCTGAAGTCTACTCAACAGTCTTTTATCTACCAATACATAATCCAACAAACTACTGTCATTTCGCCCTACATCATATCTTGTATACTTATTTATCCTCTTTTTTATTATTATTATTATTATTATTATTATTATTATTATTATTATTATTATTATTATAGATTATTACTATATTGTGAAACGTTAAATTTTTCTGAAGGTTATACAACTGTAGAATGCGAGGAAATGAAGTTTGCTCCGAGGAAGGGAAAGTTGCCCAAACTCCTTGCATCAAGAGCCCTTCATTAGCATCACCACCTTTGAAAAGCGCCTGACCGACCTTGAGGTCAGGTTTAAGGGCAGATCGCTGGAGGTCATGAGACCTGCAGCCTCTTACATGTGGGGCCTCTGGTAGGTCAACTGAGCTCTGGATCATCTCATGACGTTATTATAGCACATAATTAAAAAAAAAGTATTCAAGCATAGCAACACCTGTGTAGTGGGTTATTCAGTATAAGGACTTTTGGAGATTCGATCCTCCGTCCACTAATTGCCAGAGGTTACCAGTTATCCAGCCTGGCTGCCCACTACCTCTAGGTCGCTGTAGCAGCAATCAGTATTATATTCGAAGCTATTTTTATATCTATATTAGGCGGGTCATCATCTGACTAAGACCCGCGTCAGGAAACACTAGTCCTGTTTCCTGACGAACCTTACCTAACCTAATACCTTTATATCAATAGAAGTTTTGCTGTTTTATTTGTCAGGAAACAGGACAAGTGTTTCCTGAAGCGGGTCTTAGTCATATGATAACCCGCAGCTGGAGCTTTTGGTCATCTGACCGAGGTCTTCCACTGGTTTACCCGTCCACCTCTTTAAAAATATGGTTATAATTATAATCATTCAGGAACAATACTACTACTTTTGTTTTCAACAGTGAAGGTTTTGTAATGTATGCACCACAGACCTCCATTCTAACGTGAACTGAAAAATATTTTTGATAATTAAAAAAATAAAGACTAGACGTAAAAAAATCGATATATCTTTGAACACAACAATGGTTAAATTTCTCTCCTATACATCAGCTCAGCTTCATTTATACACCTAGTTTTTTTATGTATTTTCCGGTGTCGTCCTTTTCTGAATGTTTACAGTTCACAGTAGATTAAGTTAGTTTATGGTAGGATAGGTTAGGTTAGGTTAGGTCACATTAACCTGTAAAAGGTATACCTAAACAACGAAACAAAATAAATGCAAAACTTGCACAATTCATCCGAACATGGGTTGTATGTGCAAATTCGCTGCGTTCAAATATGCTAGTTTTTGGTGCCTAGTGTAAGGCTAGGCTGTTCACTTCTGTATTTTTTTTACATCAAGAGTGTCGAACATTAAAATGGTATAAAATAACGACAGGTTGTTAGGTAAGACACATATACAACAGTTAGGTATCTTTATTTCGAAACGTTTCGCCTACACATTAGGCTTCTTCAGTCGAGTACAGAAAAGTTGATAGAAGCAGAAGAGACTTGAAGACGATGTAATCAGTCCATCACCCTTAAAGTTTTGAGGTGGTCAGTCCCTCAGTCTGAAGAAGAGCATTGTTCCATAGTCTGAAACAATATGGAGTTGAAGTGACAGGATGGAGCCTTGTATAGCGCCAGGAGGTGAGACATAGGTCACTAGTAGAACGCAGATGTTGGGAGGTCAGGTCCCTCTCAAATCCAGCCGTTCTCACTAGTAGAGGTTGTCGAAGTTGATTTCAGGTCTGTACCAAGATACCCTTGTGTTGCAGTGTCTGACAGATTGAACATTAAAATGGTATAAAATACCGACAGGTTGTTAGGTAAGACACATATGCAACAGTTAGGTATCTTTATTTCGAAACGTTTCGCCTACACAGTAGGCTTCTTCAGTCGAGTACAGAAAAGTTGATAGAAGCAGAAGAGACTTGAAGACGATGTAATCAGTCCATCACCCTTAAAGTTTTGAGGTGGTCAGTCCCTCAGTCTGGAGAAGAGCATTGTTCCAAGGTCTGAAACAATATGGAGTTGAAGTGACAGGATGGAGCCTTATATAGCGCCAGGAGGTGACCTACATCTAGTGACCTACATCTCACCTCCTGGCGCTATATAAGGCTCCATCCTGTCACTTCATCTCCATATTGTTTCAGACTATGGAACAATGCTCTTCTCCAGACTGAGGGACTGACCACCTCAAAACTTTAAGGGTGATGGACTGATTACATCGTCTTCAAGTCTCTTCTGCTTCTATCAACTTTTCTGTACTCGACTGAAGAAGCCTACTGTGTAGGCGAAACGTTTCGAAATAAAGATACCTAACTGTTGCATATGTGTCTTACCTAACCACATCAGAGAGTCGTATCGAGTATTCATTTTTACATCATTTAAATACATTCTATACAAAATAAATTTTTATCATGTTGCCATCAGCTTATCATATGATTTAAGACCCGTGTCAGGAAACACTTGTCCTCTTTCCTGACGAATTAAACAACTAGTAGTTTTTGGTACACGATCCAAAGTAATTACGATTCTCTTTGTATGGTTATATTTTGCAAGAGCATCGGGTCTCTTAAGTTCAAATAGATATCTTGGGAAGCATTTTAATTTCCACGACATACTTATAAAGTTAATATCTTTCGCATCTCGGCCTCATCTTTGGCAAGGGTAGCGGCAAAACTTCATCGTGGCCATGGAAAGAAGGTAATTTGTTATTGCCCTCCGAAATAAAAATGGCATTTTTCAAACTGACACACAAACGTTTCGAGAGAGAGAGAGAGAGAGAGCCTCAGGTGATGGTATTGTGCGTGAGTGTCGTGTTTTATGGACTCTAGGCTGGTATGAGAGGTCAGTACCCACAGAGGCAGAAACAAAGAGTTGAATAAGATTGCTTTTATTTCGACTACGTTTCAATCCATCAGAGCTTTAACCGAGTAGAACCTTGTATACTATTAAAATCCTGCTTTGCAACGCCTCTTTCTTAAGTATTGTTGGCACTACACTATTCAGATCCAGAAGGAAGAGTAACAGATTGTATATTTCGACCTCAACTGAGATCCTCTTCGGTATCTTCTGAAGATGACTTCCAAAGTCGAAATATGCAGACTATCCTACCATCTTTTGTTTGTCTCGTACGTACCAACCTTTCACTGACAAGTGATCATTACAGTTCGATTCATTAACATTAAGGAGATATAATAATAATAATGTCAGGGAAATAAGCATGTAGTTTCTGTTATTTAAATTTTTCTTCGAGGTTTTACGAGATTCCCAGCAGTTAAATTTTAACCACTAGTGGCAGACCGCTAGGGATCATGCCTAGCCCCATCTGTCAGGCAAGGTGTCTCCTGAACCTTGTCTAGGTTAAGGCATCGCTTCCTGGTAGTTTTTACCTTCACTAGGTGTTTCGATAGAGCCCTTCACCCTCGGCTTTCTCCAGACAAGGTAAGGCTGATCTGAGAGTCAGTGTTTTCTTCTTTGTTTAGAGTACTTGTATTCAGCTTTGGTTACCAGCGAAGACTCTTTTAACGTAAAGTTAAATTAATTTCACCTTTTTTCGCCTTAGGTAACTTACACATTTGTAAAGAACAAAGAGGCACCATACTGTGACAGGAACAATATACCAATAACCCGCTCATAGGAGAAAGAAGTTCCTTTCTCCTCTGTGCTGGATATTTGTGTATTACATACATATTTGTGCTCGGCAGACTGGTGACCTCTGTTTATTTACCAGCTTTAACTGTGGTCTGGCCAGCTGCGGAAAACGCTGCGTTATGGGTAGGTGTACTAGAATTTGGCTAACTCGTTGCAGAATCATTTTCGGAAGCGGAAGGAAAACATCAACCACATCCACTTATCTCTCGGAACTCCGTATTTATCATGCGACTGTGTTACTGGGTGATCTTTTAGAAGCAGCCAGCCATCAGGAGTCCAATGATCAAGAGGCCAACTATCCACCACCAGTCACCATACTTGCTCTCTTGTGAATGGCTTTCTCCATCTACCCTTGTGTCTTCTAGGAAAGGACCTGCTTACACCATCTATTTCTCTTGATTTTACTTTCATATATTAAATGTCTTTGATTTTTAATTTTCTTCTCGCTGCCTCATTTTGAATATATACATTTTATCATTTTTCCATACTGGTAATTTACCCGAAATGCCCCGGCATGTTAGTGGCTTTCTTTGTACTTAACAATACTTCATAAAATGTTGATCACACATTGTAACCTTTGCAAAGAAATAAAAATTGTATTGTTGTATTGTAACAGGGAACACGGTTTCCCTGACTAATAATCATATAACCTAATTTTTAAAGGGGTGGACAGGTAAGCCAGTGGAAGGCCTCGACTAGATGTCGAAAAGCTCCAATGGCGGGTCATTGTATGACTAAAACCCGCATCAGGAAGCACTTGTCCTGTCTTTCTGATCAATCGTACCTAACCTAACTAATAGTGATAATAATTTAACCTCTGTATTCCCAAAAATGAGAATTCAGTTATTTTTATTAAACCCGTCAGTCAAATGTGATTCGAGTAAAGGCAGGACATGTATTTCCTGACGCGGGTCTTAGATCATATTATGATCCTCCACTGGAACTTTTGGTCACCTGACTTAAGGTCTTCCACTGGCTTACACGACCATTCCTCTAAAAGAGATTTGACAATTTTGCCTAAAAAAGTCGATGTTTCTCTTTGCTTCGTTAATGCCTTAATATTATTTCTGAAGTTTCCTGCGTCTCATTTGGGGACAACCTTTTTCTCTTTACCCACATTTTATTCTCCCCCCCCCCAAAAAAAAAAAAAAAAAAAAAAAATAATTTACTGGATTTCCAAAAATAATGATTGCAGTCGAGTATTCTCCATTTCTCCGACCGATGATGCTTGTATAATAATAATAATAATAATAATAATAATAATAATAATAATAATAATCTTTATTTCTGCAAGTACATGTACAAGGTAAGCAGATATAGCTGACATCAGTGACATACTACTTTATAGAAAGCCTCTTGTTATGCAAATTACGTCAATTTTGTCTCCAGGATGCGACCCACACCAGTCGATTAACACCCAGGTGCCTATTTTACTAAGAGGTGAACATGGACAGCAGATGCCTTAAGGAAACACGTCCTTATGTTTCTACCCTTTACCGGGGATCGACCCCCAGGACCTCAGTGTGCGAGTTGAGTGCGCTATCGATCCAGTTACGGGACACCTCAAGTGAGAATGACCATCACAAAGAATTAAAAATATTTTGTTTCTCCTGATGTTGCTGAATTTACAATATGGGAGTGAGTGATTGTTAAGGTTACAGCCTAAACTAGGCACACGGCGCCATTTTAAGAGTATATTTTAATTCATAACATGGAAATTGGAATTAAATCTATATATACGTTGTTAAATATAAAAATCCTTGTATATACACTGAGAAACACGCACCTGCCACTTTGAATACAACTTCTTTAGTGCGAATGGTGAAAGCCGAATTCCAACAGTCTGGAATTTGTAATGGCACGATTGTAAACAAAAATCTCTGTGAATAGAATGGGGTTGAAGCCCACGGCAAGCCAGTCGTAAAACTAGCAGGCCAGTGAGTTATCCACTGTATCAGCCTTTATATTATTATGGAGGAATATTACACAAATTGCCTCGGCTGGGATGGCAACTTCTCTGAGTATTATGCGAGAACCATCACTCAGTAGTCTGCATCGGCAACACGAGAATGACGTGAGAGAACCGTGTCCAGAAGCGCTGCCTCTTTCGCTGACAGCTCCATAACTAGAAATATATTCTATTAGAAACGCGTCAACAAATAATTGATGGATGAGAGATCCTTCTCTGCCATCCCTTGCAAATTCAGCTGAACTCATTTTGAAGCTCACTCGCTCTCTACTGCACTGTGACAGATTTGTAATTATCACACATGAATTAAGCATTAAGCAGGAAATATTCATCACTGGTAACCAATGTGTATTAACATCTTTCGTAGCCAACAGCCTAGCTTATTTATCTTTTTATTGAGGTTTCATGTACAACTTTTCCATACACCTAAAGGCATATAACTATTATTATTTACCTACGATTAGTATGCCAGCAAAATAATTTATATTGAAAATAGATGAAGAAGAGAAACCAAGATATTGCCAGATGCCAGGCAACCACCATACCTCCCAACCTACCTCTTGTGTTGTCTTTACTCTCTTAATTGTCTCCCTCTCCCTCTCATGTGTACTCTGTTGTCTTCCTCTGTCTCCCCCTCTCTCCCTCGTGTAATATTTGTGCCCAACAGTCCATATGAGTTTAGGGGAGAGGGAGAGAAGGAAAGAATTTATTTATTTTTCCTGCGGGTGCGGGAACTGATACATAAAAGTAATGATTGTCAAAGTGCAAGTTGCTCCTCACAACCCGGGTTGTAAACTGTACTTCAAGACCAACATCAGGGAAATTACTGAGTACATTTTAGGGAGCTTCTCTCTTTTACCGGCTTGGGTTAGACAGGAGAGAGGACAACCTGTCATAAAAAACAGACCTTACACACACACACACACACACACACACACACACACACACACACACACACACACACACACACACACACACACACACACACACACACACACACACACATACACACACGAGGCTTGGTCAGAAGTGGAGAAAAATAAACACAGCGAAAATTCAACTATCGGAAAATTTCAGACTGAGGTAATACCTTAAGTGGCTCAGGTCGCCTCCTGGGAGACAGCTGGGGACACATTTTAAGACAGCTGAAAGATAGCTGAGAACATGTTCTGGGAGACGGCTGAGGACACTTTCTGGGAGACGGCTGAGGACGCTGAGAATCGACTAAGGCCACGTACTGGGAGGCCTCTGAGGACAAGTGCTAAATGCTCACACCGCTTCCTAGGATAACGCTAAGAAAAGGACCCACAGAGAAACATCATCTCTTAATACACGCTAAAAGTAACTGTTTATTTTTCTAAACAACAAGATAACAGGGATACTGTTTCATTGACTACAGTGCACAAATACCTATAACTGCTATTATTTACATGGAGGAAACGCTAAATCCTTTTGGATTACACAGAGGATTTGACTTTAAGCAGTCTGTCATGACCACCGGCAGATATCTCCATCAGTCTGACTCAGTTAAGGTCACTCCTCTTTAATTCATTATTCTAACACACATATGCAACAGTTAGGTATTTTTATTTCGAAACGTTTCGCCTACACAGTAGGCTTCTTCGGTCGAGTACAGAGAAGTTGATAGAAGCAGAAGAGACTTGAAGACGATGTAATAAGTCCATCACCCTTAAAGTTTTGAGGTGGTCAGTCCCTCAGTCTGGAGAAGAGTATTGTTCCATTGTCTTTATTTCGAAATAAAGATACCTAACTGTTGCATATGTGTCTTACCTAACAACCTGTCGGTATTTTATACCATTTTATTGTTCATTATTCTAACAGTAGCCATTCGTTTTTCGTGATGAAGGAGGGAAGAGGAGAAAGTGAAGGAGGACTCCGAGAAACGCAGAGACTGCGTGAGTGAGGTAGGGATCTGAGTTGGGTACTGAATATTGCAGTATGGTACCCAGTACATGCCAAGACGCTATCCCCCTGTGAGTACTAGCGTGCAATACATCCGCCCATTACAACACATTATGTACTTCCAGCAAGCACACTTCCAAGGGTATTTGGTGGCAGTAGTTTTGTCGCGATAAACAGGAAATAATAATATTAAACATTAATTCACGATACTCATGAAATTTAATAACATGTGTCCCCATCCACAAACTATTTGGTAATGTGTTCGGTTCAGAATTAGAAATAAATGTGTGCCATTTTCTATTTGTTAGATTTAAGAGGTCATCTATACGGTTAAGACCCGTGTCAGGAGACACTTGTTCCCTCTCCCGACGAATATTATATAAACTAATTACATTTGATAGTTTACCATTTTGTGGTTGGAAGGGACAGTGCCTTAAATAAAAGCCTCAATCACGCTTTTATTAAAACTTTTTGGCTCGAGAAAACCTTTACCAACTCACACGTCTTGCAGTGAATTCTCTCTCTCTAAAAAAAAAAAAAAAAAAAAAGAAAAAAAAAAAAAAAAAAAAAGAACGTATAGGCTAGTTCTTCTGTACAGGTCTTTAAAACTCTTTGATGTTATGTCTGGTCCTGTTGCACATTTTTGTCATGATCCTATATAACAGCGTCTTATTTTCTTGTTTTGGATTTATCAGTTGGCGCTATTTCAACTGTGTGAAGCTCGTCTGTTGTGTCCTCTTCTACAAACTGCCACGTCATATTTTTTTTAATTCAGTTTTCCTTTATATTTCAGAGCTTTTTTTTTATCATAAAGTTAAAAAAAATGGTTCCGTTTTGTTTTTGTCTTTAGTGTCTCCAGAAATTCCTGACCTTCCAACATCTGCATTCTACTAGTGACCTACGTCTCACCTCCTGGCGCTATATAAGGCTCCATCCTGTCACTTCAACTCCATATTGTTTCAGACTATGGAACAATGCTCTTCTCCAGACTGAGGGACTGACCACCTCAAAACTTTAAGGGTGATGGACTGATTACATCGTCTTCAAGTCTCTTCTGCTTCTATCAACTTTTCTGTACTCGACTGAAGAAGCCTACTGTGTAGGCGAAACGTTTCGAAATAAAGATACCTAACTGTTGCATATTTGTCTTACCTAACAATCTGTCGGTATTTTATACCATTTTAATGTTCAGTCTGTCAGACACTGCAACACAAGGGTATCTTGGTACAGACCTGAAATCAACTTCGACTACCTCTACTAGTGAGAACGGCTGGATTTGAGAGGGACCTGACCTTCCAACATCTGCATTCTACTAGTGACCTACGTCTCACCTCCTGGCGCTATATAAGGCTCCATCCTGTCACTTCAACTCCATATTGTTTCAAACTTTGGAACAATGTTCTTCTCCAGACTGAGGGACTGACCACCTCAAAACTTTAAGGATGATGGACTGATTACATCGTCTTCAAGTCTCTTCTGCTTCTATCAACTTTTCTGTACTCGACTGAAGAAGCCTACTGTGTAGGCGAAACGTTTCGAAATAAAGATTCCTAACTGTTGCATATGTGTCTTACCTAACAATCTGTCGGTATTTTATACCATTTTAATGTTCAAAAGATGATCACTTTTTCCGAGTTCAGATAATTTATACCCAGAATTTATTCGTCTTATTGATGAATTAGGCACATGTGCACCGTCATCTTGTTGGTATTAAACACCATTGATATACTTCCTTTTTTGTTGGTATTAAACACCATTGATATACTTCCTCCTTTGTTGGTATTAAACACCATTGAGATACTTTTGTTGGTATTAAACACCATTGATATACTTCCTCCTTTGTTGGTATTAAACACCATTGAGATACTTTTGTTGGTATTAAACACCATTGATATACTTCCTCTTTTGTTGGTATTAAACACCATTGATATACTTCCTCTTTTGTTGGTGTTAAACACCATTGAGATTCTTTTGTTGGTATTAAACACCACTGAGATACTTCCTCTTTTATTGTCTCTTTGAAGTCTGGTATTAAAGGTGGGTTGCCTTCTCAAACTCGGGTCACTTCTTTAATGTGTTGATGCATAATAAAACACCATTCCATTTAGGAGTCTGGATAATCTTTTATATATCGTTCCTGTCTTATATCAGAAATCAGTGATAACTTTTATTGCATTGTTTGGCCGTTTTCGCGGTCACTTTTCACCGGAATTTATTAATAGTTTCATTAAAATATTACACAGTACCTCATAAATCTTGTCAAATTTCAAGTCATTCTCTCTTAAAAAATAAAAAAAGTCAAGTTGTTGTCGTTTTGCTCAACTTCAATTTTCAAACGTCTTTATTTTTTAAAAATCTTTTTCTCCTTACTGTAATTTAGGTTAGGTTGGGTCTAGTTACATTACTTGAAGGAAAGCCTTTACGTAGCCAAAAACATGTTGAAAATGGTATAAAATACCGACAAGTTGATGAAATAGTATTTTTCCAAGTTTGATGGACTGATTACTTCATTTTCATGTCACTTCCATACTTGCTGCCTTTGTATTTGAAGAAGTCTACTGTGTGGGCGAAACGTTTTAACAGTAACGTTACCTAATTGTTGCATATGTCTCTTAATCTTTAACCAGAAACAATTAGAAAAAACAGGCTGTGACACGTCTGGCAACAAAGTGGCCAAGGAAAAATAGGAAACGTTGAAAATTGAGTCTGTCTCGATGCGAGAAGAGACCCATTCTGTGAACGCTTTCATGCATTTACAGATATAAGTTTTTCGTTTTTACTTTGTATTTCTGACACCAAAATTTCGACTTTTCTCTCCCTTGTATTTTAATTCTTGTTTCTTTTTACCAGCATTTCCAGTCAACGTTTTTTTCCCTGCCCTTTTCTCTTTTACACACTTAAGAGTTTCCCCAAGATTGCTACCTCATTGCAAAACTGATTTCAGTAGATGGGTTTCACTATATTTTTTCCTTGAT
Source organism: Cherax quadricarinatus (assembly GCF_038502225.1). NCBI lineage: Eukaryota > Metazoa > Arthropoda > Malacostraca > Decapoda > Parastacidae > Cherax > Cherax quadricarinatus. The sequence continues at coordinate 59,461,501 of NC_091296.1, forward strand.
CAAACTGTCCCTTACCTCGATTTTCTTGGACGTTATCCCCGTCTATTACTGCATACTAAACACATTTCTCTTGATCAATGTTGTTTTTCCTTCGTAATTTAATTACACTAGTCTCTGTCTCTCAGCTGATTGTATATGTGTGTTAGAAAACAATTTCATTTCGTCTCATCCTAAAAATCTTTACTCGGAGGCAGAAAATCTCAACTGACAAATAGCTCCGCAACGATTTGTTTCCCAGGTTATTGGAGCTGTTGATAAATGACGGTACTTATGGTGGCTGTGAAGTGACGCCAGACGACCCACATGTGTCACCCCTCTAGCACAGTGGTACCTTTCAGTACAACGATTCTACCAACGTTACCTCTAGCGTAGTGGTACTCTCAGTATAGTAATACCTCCAGCATAGTTGTACGCTTAGTTCAGTAGTGACTCCAAAAATAGTGATTTCCGCCAGTCAAGACTAAACCTTCATGCAGGTACTGAACTCGCATGTACGTATATACACAGAGATATACCTTTCAGTGAATATGTATATTCTCTAGGGGAAGGAAGATCAACATTGTTGTAACATTTGTCAGGACAGTGTCCTGACACGGATTACCTGGAGGTTATTCCGGGGATCAACGCCCCCGCGACCCGGTCCATGACCAGGCCTCCCGATGGATCAGGGCCTGATCAACTAGGCTGTTACTGCTGGCCGCACGCAGTCCAACGTACGAGCCACAGCCCGGCTGATCCGGCACTGACTTTAAGTATCTGTCCAGCTCTCTCTTGAAGGCAGCCAGGGGTTTATTGGCAATTCCCCTAATGCTTGATGGGAGGCTGTTAAACAGTTTTGGGCCCCGGACACTTATGGTGTTTTCCCTTAGTGTACCAATGGCGCCCCTACTTTTTATTGGGGGCATTTTGCATCGCCTGCCCAGTCTTTTACTTTCGTAGGGAGTGATTTCTGTGTGCAGATTTGGGACCATTCCTTCCAAGATTTTCCAAGTGTAGATTATGATATATCTCTCCCTCCTGCGTAATCTTCCGGTTACCTCTTTTTTAAGGATCATTAGGTTAGGTTAAGTAAGAGTTGTCAGGAAACAGGACAAGTGATTACTGACGTGGGCCTTAGTATATTATTGTTATAATCACGGAGAGCGCTAAACCCATAGGATTATACAGCGCCTGTTGGGGGGATGGAAGGTATTCCGACTCAATTCAGGGAACCAGAGCACAGATCCGATTCCCTAGCTCAAGAACCCTTCACCAGCGTGGAGGAACCCCCCTTGAGGAAGGATCTTAGGATATATATAAAAAAATAAAATATTATTCAAGATTCGCCGGTATTCTCCCGGCCCGGGCCTTTTCCAAGTGGTGGCCCGGCCTTGTCTCCCTGTCTTGGGAGTGTCTGAGACCTAAGTCTCCCATGGGAGGAGGTACAAGTACCTCATCTTTGGGACCAACTGTCCCCAGGCCTAGCCACATGCTAGGCCTCTCTGGTCTGCCATCCCCGCCCCAAGGGGGCTAATGCGAATGGCAGTCTTGTGAGCTGCAAGTTTTGGCTCAGGCACCTACCCTGCCGTAGAAGGGCTGGGCATGGTGTCGATTCCAAAAAAAAAAAAAATAAACTCTGCCTCTCACCTATACACTAATAAGCAAGAATATTAAACCCTTTAGTAGGGATTAATGTAAGCTTAGCGTATGTGCAAGGAGAGATACAACCTCTCATTGTGACTTTACATTTATATATCAAGTTTATCATAAGACTTAGGAAAAAATCAAACAAGACAAATTTAATTTATCAAAAAAGTTTGGTGATGTTACTTAGTATAGAAGTGTATTCACCATTTCCTTAAGTTACCCCACAAACTATGAAAATGCTTTCAAGTCATTTCATTGTCTTCATATATAATGTAAAAAACTATTGGTATGTGAATTCATCAAAAATTCTATATGACGAAGAGAAGAATTACGGGTAACTACACTACACTACACTGAAAAACATTCTCGGAATACGACTTTAAGAAGAGACGAAGTCTTCAAAACTTCTTACATTCAAGGTTATAAATACCCAGAGGTCTGTAACACAGGATATATACACGAACGGTGTATTTCTCCCGGTGCATATATGCTGAGAATTTCCTTTAATCCGTATCCTAGGGATTAAAGTATTTTTGTGTGGTGGTGGAAAGGTTATGTGCAGTGCAGTGCAGTGCAGTGCAGCCTTTATGACCCTCGTGTAGTCAACCGTCTACACGAGGCTGCATACATGGAAATTATTTTAATCCCAGCTTTACAGTTTAACATAACCTACACTGATGGTGTACACGTTACGTGCATCCTTAATGTCCCTCGTGTAATAAATATGCTATAAACTAATGTTCCAAACCAGCTTTCCTTTTCTTGTAATTGCAGATTTCAAAGCCACTTAATCGAAGATGGACATGCGTAATGAAAGAAATAGGTGACTAAACACATGCACACACACAAGCTCATGGAGCAGGAAGAGTGACCTAGTAGTGACCAGTGAAGAGGCGGGGCCAGGAGCTGTGAATCGACCCCAGCAACCACAAATAGGTGGGTACAGAGTCTACCCTGCACCAGGATGGTCCCATGGAGAGGGCTCATTTTGTTTACGAAGTGAGGAAAGGTTTATGGAAGAGGAAGAAGGTGAGGGAAAAAAGTTGAGAGAAAGATGAGTGGCTTCTTAAAGATGAGAGATAAGAGGAGACGCTGGCGAGTTTGCCCAGAGTCAGGGGTAAGTGAGGCAGGGAGCAGAGAGATTTTTTGAAGATTACGTGAAGCACAAGACGCCTGGATGAGGAGCTGGAGAAGAGGGAGAAAATAGAAGGTGGAGAAAATAGGAAATGTTGAAACTAAGAAAGTAGAAGAAGCAAAAGAGGGGGAGGGGAGATAAGAGGAAGTATGAAGTAAATGAAGCTTGGGGGTGTAGAATAATGGTGGAAGAAGCAGGAAGTGAGATGTAAGGGGGAGTAAAGGTGGTTGGAATAGTCGGGTAGCAAGAAACAACAAAGAGGAAAGAGGCTTTTTTTTTTACCTAGTCGTATATATGAGCCATTATGAAGGAAATCTTTCTTCGTTTTTTTTTATGATACGAAACATAAGCACCTGTGAACGTCTCATGTGAAGGAGGAATGACGTCAGTGGTAAGAAAGTGTGAATGTCTTATGTGGA
>NC_091296.1:59472180-59494680 GCF_038502225.1 Cherax quadricarinatus
AAAACACATACCCAACACACGAGCTCCTGTATCTTCAAATAAACAATAATACACAACAGCCGCAGTACTGCTCCAGTCTCCTAGCTCCAAGAGGTTGGATGACCTCCAGTCTCTTCACTACACATGTCACCACGCTCAGAGAAGCACAGGGCGACAACAGTCTCTAACATCCACTCACCAGCTCCAATTTACTGCCTTGCTGACTTTCCAACAGTGTCCGTCTTCTTGGATGCTGATAACCGCTCTTGGGAAACAAGGGAGAAACATGAAGCCAGCTCAAGGCTTCACTCAAATCACTGAAAAAACTCCACCGAACTAGTCATCACGTTACAAACACACTCGTTCGGAGATATTTTCGTGTTCTGACTAGCGAAACAACATTCCTTTGTAGGCTGACGGCATACTCAAGTTTTTAACCTCGCTGAGAGCACGACTTTCAACCCTAGATATAAACTAACTCAATTTTCGGATTTTATAATAAATGACAACTCTACTAGCATTTTCCTCAAGCGATTACATAATAATAATAAAATTATAATAATAAAACATTTAAAATCAAATAATTTTAATATAGCTAATTTATATATTATTAGAACTAATTTATATATTATTATCACTGTTATTACTAAAATGGTTAATATAAAAATAGTAATTTTTTTAAAGAGGTGGACCAGTAAGGCCTCGGTCAGATGACCAAAAGCTACAGCAGTGGGTCATCATATGACTAAGACCAACTTCAGGAAACACTTGTTCCTGTTTCCCGACGAGTCTTACCTAAACTTCCTGAGGCGTTGGAAAAGCAGGTTTAATCTCGTCTACTGGAGGTAATTACCGAAGACTCGAACCGTGAGATCATCTCTATTATATATGTATCGAGTTTTGGCTTCATATATGGTGAAGAGGAAGTGCGAAAGAGTGAGCGAAAAAGGAAGAAGTGAAGGCACAGGGGAGAGAAAATACCCCTAAGGAAAAAATTGTTTCCAGCACATATTTGGATTTGAGTCAGTTAAGTCAGAGTAACCTTGGGATCATTCCCAGGTGCAAACATTGCATGTCACTGTTGCAAACTTTTCCCCTCTGGCTGTTGCTCTGCATGCAAAAGAATTTCCTCTTCTATTTTTTCCCTGCCACTCTGAGCGTTGCCCAGACAGCCTGGTCGAACAATTTTTTGAGTCTTATTATTTATGTCAGTTTTGTGAATCGTCATTTTTGGCGAATAAAAATTCTGTTTTTCTTAGCGTTTTTTCTGGCATCTGAATCAATTTTAATTTTATTTTTTAAGAGCATATATATATATATATATATATATATATATATATATATATATATATATATATATATATATATATATATATATATATATATATATACATATATATATATATATATATATATATATATATATATATATATATATATACATATATATATATATATATATATATATATATATATATATATATATATATATATATATTATATATATATATATATATATATATATATACGTATATATATATATATATATATATATATATATATATATATATATATATATATATATATATATATATATATATATATATATATATATATATATATATATATATATATATGTCGTGCCAAATAGGCAGAACTTGCGATCTTGGCTTAAATAGCAATGCTGATCTTGCCATATAGGACAATCAAAAATTTGTGTATGCAATAATTTCGCCAAAATCATTCTGAACCTAACGAAAAAAATATATTTCACTGTGTTTGTTTAGTAATAAATTATTGTAAAAAAATCTAAAATATATTTAGTTGGGTTATGCAAAAATAAATTTCTCTTGTTATAATAAGGTTAGGTAAGTTTTCTAAGATTCTTTTGGTGCAAAATTAAAAATTTTTACATTAACATTAATGAAAAAAATATATCTTTAAACATATAAGAGAAAATTTCGGAAAGGACATAATTTTAAATGAGTTCTTGCTAATTGACCAGTTTTACATATTCTGCACGACATATATATATATATATATATATATATATATATATATATATATAGATATATGTGTGTGTGTGTGTGTGTGTGTGTGTCGTGCCGAATATGTAAAACTGGTCAATTAGCAAGAACTCATTTAAAATTAAGTCCTTTCTGAAATTTTCTCTTATACGTTTAAAGATATATTTTTTTCATTAATGTTAATGTAAAAATTTTTAATTTTGCACCAAAAGAATCTTAGAAAACTTACCTAACCTTATTATAACAAGAGCAATTTATTTTAGCCTAACCCAACTAAATATATTTTAAATACGTTTACAGTAATTTAATACTAAACAAACACAATTAAATATATTTTTTTCGTTAGGTTCAGAATGATTTTGGCGAAATTATTGCATACACAAATTTTCACTTGTCTTGTATGGCAAGATGAGCGTTGCTATTTAAGCCAAGATCGCAAGTTCTGCCTTTTCGGCACGACATATATATATATATATATATATATATATATATATATATATATATATATATATATATATATATATATATATATATATATATATATATATATATATATATATATCTATATATATATATATCTATATATATATATATATATATATATATTATATATATATATATATATATATATATATATATATATATATATATATATATATATATATATATATATATATATATATATATATATATTCCATTGCATCTGCAGTCCTGAATTTCTCAGCTTGGAATGTTACACAATTAACAATACCTCCATGAGACTAAAATTCCCTGCATATCTTCAACGCAACACAAAGCACAGAGTGCTCTCTGAAACCTCTAAACTGACAACACAACAAACAAGAAGCGACTCGTCCTTCCAAGTGGAGAAGCGTCCAACCAAATTTCCAATACAAGAGTGACATCAACACTGTACTTATCACATCGAAAACCATTCGGGATATTACCAGATCAACGACCGTTAACTGTACCAATATTGAAGGAGGCGACTACAGATTTCCTTGTGGCAGATGTGATAGAACAAACTTTGGTGAGACTGGATGGATCTTTCACGTAACAGTCCCTGAACACTAAATGACACGTAATAGCAACGCTTGTATTATTCACAGGGAAAAAATGGGTACATCTAATGGTCTGGACAAACTCTGGTAATGATTATCGACGAGGCTGGTTGGTTGATTATATACACCATGAGGTGTATGTTTCTTAATATATATATACACCTGAGAGTTTACTTTAATCTCTACTTTATGGATTAAAGTATTCCTGACTAATGGGGAATTGGTGACCTTAATGACCATGTAGTTGATAGGCTTTAACCATCATCAGAGAGGAAAATAGGACAAGGAGACCGTATTTAGCCGCTGCTCCACATATATACATCCAATACAATCAAACAGAACCAAGAGGAAATTTATCGTTTCAAAAAACTCTAGCTAAATTCGTCTTGAAAAATTCTCTCAAACACTGAATACAAGTGAGTCAGAAAGGTGACAGCCACACCTCTCTAATCTTTCATTACCCCGCTACACCTACCTTCGCTGCACTTTTTGTATACATGTCCTGTTGCGTGTTGCCAGTGTGGGCGAAACTTCGTCTTTTTAAGGTTCTGTCCGCAAGTAGTGTCCTATTACCAGTCAGTGATCTCTACAATTCACGAATACAATTCTGCAATCACCAGTGATCGGTGGTCTCATGTACATTTCACGAATACAATTCTGCAATCACCAGTGATCGGTGGTCTCATGTACATTTCACGAATACAATTCTGCAATCACCAATGATCGGTGGTCTCATCTACATTTTACGAATAGAATTTTGCAATCACCAGTGATCGGTGGTCTCATCTTCAGTTTATGAATACAATTCTGCAGTCTGCTCCATGATTCACGAGTACAGTTTCCACGTCCACCAGCAATCAGTGATCTACTCTACCAAACATTTGTTGACAATTTTCGACACTTATTGACAGTTACTGAAAAAATTGCCATAGGTGATAACTGTTGATGACAGTTATTGGCACTTTTTGGTTTCCGTAATTGACGTGTCATTTAGCCAGCACTTGCTAACTTGGTTTATTCATCACCGGCAGATTTGACAAATAAACTGTATATATATATATATATATATATATATATATATATATATATATATATATATATATATATATATATATATATATATATATATATATATATAATATATATATATGTATGTATGTATGTATGTATATACTAACAGATTCCTAGCTGTTTTCAAAGAGAGGAACTTAATAGGTTCTTAAGAGTCAGTTCCCGATCAGCCGGGCTGCAGTGCCTACCTTGGATCGGATGCATGCACCAGCAACCTGAGTGATCGGACCATTAACCAGAGGATGTGGTCTGGGACCGGGCCACAGGAAGAGCAATATCTCCTTTAATCTCTAACAGGCATAAAATGGTAATTATTGTGAATATGTCTACGAATTCTCATGAAAAATGGAAATAGTTTTGTTTTTAGTGCATATCTCTAACAGGAGTGCGTATTAAAAAAATAAATACAGTACGTTAAATACAGAAGCGATGGAATGCATTATTCAGGTGTTGACTTCTGACGTCTAGTGCACAATGATAAATATTTTTAGCTATAACTCAACATTATTAATCTGCCTGTTATTGCTTCACGTATAGGATGAAACAACGTATTGTTGATAAGTATGAAAACACAAGCTGCAGAACAAACTTTTATTAAAAATATACTTTTGTTTTGTGCAGATCTTTTATCAAGTCAGTTTCGGATAAGCTAGATTTAAAAAAAAGTACACAGAACGAAATATTCTCAATAAGAGCGCCAGTATCAACAACTTGTCCTGTTGTCACTCCTAAGTCTGATTAAGTTCTGTGAAGTCACTCAGTGTCTCTCTACCGTTTCGCTCATTTTTGTTGTCATCAGTGAAGTTGTTATTCTTAATGTTTTTTTTTTGTTCCAAGCACATAAGAAATGATTATAAGTATAACCATAATTTTTAAAGGGGTGGACCGGTAAGCCAGCGGAAGGCCTAGGTCAGATGACCAAAAGCTCCAACGGCGGGTCATCATCTGACTAAGACCCGCGTTAGGAAACACTTGTCCTGTTTCCTGATAAACCTTACCTAACCTAACCTTCGTTCCATTAGTACAATATAATTTTAATTTCTAAGTGGTGGACGGGTAAACCAGCAGAAGGCCTCGGTAACCAAAGGATAAAAGAAGGATTAATAAAAAAGGATAACCCACCGAAGGATTAGCAACTGAAGATAAACCCAGAGTTAGTAACCAGGGAAAACCCAGGGCTCAGTTACTAGAGATAACCCAGGGAACATTCAAGGTTTAGCAAGCAAAGATAACTCAAGCGCTAGCGACCGGGGATAACAATTTATGGGTAGGAAACAAGTATAACACCAAGATTCTTTGGTTCACCTTCCCCAGGATGCGACTCACGACAGTCTCAGATCACTCCAGTAACTTTTACCTGTTAGGTGAACATTCGTTTTGCTTCCGCCTGAGACCGAACACCGGGTAATACCCGGGTTCAGCTCAGTAGTGAGTCAACAGGGCTACTACCGAGGTACGAGGTATCAGTACAGGTTTTATTTCCAGTGAAAATTAGTTAAAACTGATCCTTCGCGAAGGTAGACGGATGACACAAACAGGAAATAAAAAAATAAAGATGGCAGGGATTTAAAAAAAAAAATTCAACAGAGTTGTGACGGAATTCATTCATTAATTAAGCAAAAATGTCATAGATGTGAGTAATTTTTATTTTTTTTAAGGTTGGTCTACTGACAGTTCTGTTTGTCTGGATAATAAGAGTATTATAAATTTACTGTAGGTAAATTGAAGCCACTCAGAAGCTTTATTTAGTTAATGAGTAAAAAATGAATATCCCCATTTGGTCATTTAAAACTGGCAAATTGGGATACATAAAGAAACTCTTGCAAGTGATTACAAGTCTGTTACCTTGAATATTACATTACCTTTAATATTGCCCGAACACAAGGTTCATACAGCCATTGGGTGGCAGTGTGAACCTTGTGTTCAGGGAACCACACCAGTGGTGAAAATTGAAGTCACTCAGATGAGTCATTCTTAAGACAGTTATGGCAGCACGAATTCCATCGAATCGATGTTTTTACTCTTTCACTACAGCGACAAAATTGTTTGCACGCAAACATAACATGGACTATCCTGGCCCTAAACTTGCAGTTTACCTCTTCCGAGGTAAACTGAAAGTTATTGAACATGATTTAACGGGGATAAAAATCTCATACTATTCAGCATCGACACCATGCCCAACCCTTCTAGGGTAGGGTAGGTGCCCGAGTCCGAGCTTTTAGCTCATAAGACTGTCATTCCCATTTGCCCCCTTGGGGCGGGGATGGCAGACCAGAGAGGCCTAGCTTGTGGCTAGGCCTGGGGACAGTTGGTCCCAAAGATGAGGAGGTACTTGTGCCTCCTCCCATGGGAGACTTAGGTCTCAGACACTCCCTAGAGAGGGAGCCAAGGCCGGGCCACCACTTGGAAAAGGCCCGGGCCGGGAGAATACCGGCTAATCTTTAATAATAATAACTCATACTATTTTACATATAAAATCTGCATCTATACATCTGAATTTTAATCTTCACCGTCGTCGAATTTTTGGCAACTTTTTTTTTATAAGTTTGAAGCTTCGCCCCTGAGTATTTTTGGAGGTTATCCGAGCCTTTCTAGGATGCTAGGAGTAGGTTCAGCAACTTTGGTCACAGGGCACGTGAACATGCCAACAGTTCCAAGAATTTGTCTCTCGTTACCGTACACAAGTGTTGAAAATTTGATGCCGATTGAACGAGGCGTCCTCGAGTTATGAGATGAATAAAATCGAAAAGTTGGAGGAAGAAATGAAAAAATGAGGAAAACAATTCAATAAAGGAAAATAATACTTTACAGGTCTCCCTTCGGGGATACCTAAATATAGGCAGTCACAACCATGGAATGACAAATATATAATAGAAATAAGCAATCACAAATAGATAATCAGAAATAAGCAATCACAAATTTTCAGTGGCGCAATAGGCTATCACACTCACAGTGTGCAATCACAATCACAATAGGCAACCACAATCACACAATAGGCAATCACAATTACACAATAGGTAATTACACAGTAGTCAATCACACAGGAGGCTATCACAGCCTTGTCTAACATAAAAAGTTATAAGAGGCCTAGCTAGATTGGTTCCGGAACTGAGAGAATTGTACTGTGAGGAGAGACTCAAAGAATTATTAAGTAAATCTTGGAAGAGTGAAGGTCCAGGGGAGACACGATAATGACGTACGAAATATTCAAAAGTTAAGCTATAGCAGAGACGCTGAAATACGATGCACAGGGGCAAGAGCGCAAAGGTGGAAGCTAGAGAAACAGATGATCGAGAAATACTTCTACAGTCATAACTTGGTTGGTAAACATATGGAATGAGCTCATGAATTAGTGGTGGAGGCAAACTCCATACATAGTTTCAAGAGTAGGTATGATAGGTGTAACTAATGCGACATTTTATTGTGGCAACTTTTTGCTCTCGCGAAGTTTTGTCAAGCCGTATGATAAGACCCAAGATGACAAGAAAAAGTAATTGTCAGTAAAATTTTTAAGTTAAAAGGCGGGGACCAGGAGCTGAGTATCGACCCCCGCAAAAAACAACTGAGTATAAACACACATACACACACACACACACGGAAGAGGAAGGAGAGGAGACAAAGTGACAAAGGTTTGGTTAAGACGAGGGGAAGAAATGAAGAATAAGGCAGTTGTGGATAAAAATGAAACCCAAGGAGTAATTACCTGACAAAACAAACGCAAGAAAGGCGAGATAAACAACACACATAATGCAGAGGGGAGAACATGCACAATAATGCATCGCCCAAAATAGTGGAAAATTAAATAAACATATTCAAAACTCTTATATAAGAATAATGTGAAAATTACGCATGCAGTAAACGATAAAAATAGACCAGTAAAGACAACAACTGTAAAAATGTTGCTCCTTCTTTTTTACATAATGAATCAATTATAATAATGAAAATGAACCATTACTGACTAGAGGTGCTTCAGTGAAGGAAATATTTCATCATACTTTATATAAGGAAAAAAATGTGTGTGAGAAGGCCGTTGTGAAATATTTATGTCGTGCCGAATAAGTAAAACTTGCTATTTTGGCTTGAATAGCAACGCTCTTCTTGCCGAATAAGGCAAGCGAAAATTTGTGTATGCAATAATTTCGCAAAAATCGTTCTGAACTTAACGAAAAAAAATATATTTAATTTGTTTATTATTAAATTATTGTAAAATTATTTAAAATATATTTACTTGGATTAGGCTAAACTAAATTGCGCTTGTTATAATAAGGTTAGGTAAGTTTTCTAAGGTTCTTTTGGTGCAAAATTATTAATTTTTACATTAACATAAATGAAAAATAAACGTATAAGAGAAAATTTTAGGAAGGACTTAATTTTAAATGAGTTCTTGCTTATTGACCAATTTTACCTATATAATATATATATATATATATATATATATATATATATATATATATATATATATATATATATATATATATATATATATATATATATATATATATATATATATATATATATATATATTATAGCATGAAAGTTTGGCTTACATAGATAATTAATTAATGTGTTAATTTTTTTAAATATATATGTTCGTCAGTGATCTTGAGAGCGGAGAAGGAGGCGTTGTGTTAATTGGAACTTCCTCTCATTGATTTCTTATTTTTTTCTTCTGTTCACTGTTTTCCAACTAGCATTCTTTATGGTGTTCATCATCTTCTCATTGTATAGCTTTTTTCACCGGTCGTTATTTTCCCATTAAAAATTTTCCACTGTTCATTACAATAAGTCCTTGTATTTTCTTTTCATTATTTTCACCCTCGGAGACACTCGCCCTACCTGCTCATCATTTTCCCAGTAAAACTGCACTTCTGCTGTACCATTTTTATTTTCTGAATATCCTCACATGCTTGTTGATGGTCGGTTTTAATCATTTGTAATAATAGCTGCAATATCGTGTGCAGATTAATGCATCACCAATGAACTCGATAGATTAATGCAGTATTCGTAGACTGGATAGATTACTGTTGTATTTTGAAGCTGAAAAAAATGTTGCAGTATTTGTAAACTGGAAAGAATATTGTACTGTATTTATTAATAGTGAGATTAATTCCGCATTTGTATGTTGAACTGATGTATTCGTAAACTGGACAGATCATTTTTCGTTCTGTATTTGTATACTAAGAAATCGTATGATTCTAAATTCCCAGTCAAGAAATTCCAATCAACCTGTCAGACACTGCAACTTCTTGGGATCTTAATACTTGGGAATTCTTCGCTTGCCTAATTCTTGGGCACGACCTACTTCAACATTGAACAAATGTTACACGACCTATGACTGCTTCAAAGGTTGAACAAGTGTTGAAGAATTCTTTGTAACAAGATCCCATGATGCTGCAGAAAGGACATAGGTAAGTACTGGTTTTCTAACAGAGTTGTAGATGCGTGGAACAGTCTTCCCAGTATTTGTATTTGTATATTGCAGATAACCCTTGTATTTGTATACTGCAGATAGCCCTTGTATTTGTATATTGCAGATAGCCCTTGTATTTGTATATTGCAGATAGCCCTTGTATTTGTATATTGCAGATAGCCCTTGTGCTTGTATATTGCAGATAGCCCTTGTATTTGTATATTGCAGATAGCCCTTGTATTTGTATATTGCAGATAGCCCTTGTATTTGTATATTGCAGATAGTCCTTGTATTTGTATATTGCAGATAGGCCTTGTATTTGTAAACCGGACAGATCAGAGTCACTGGAATTGTACACTCTTCACCTTGGAAATTTAGTTATTATCTGATGGATGTATTTTGTAGAGTTAATTATTCGGTTAATATTGATAAATAAAGGATGATACATCGATATACGGATACGAGATTTTCCATAATAAATGCTGTTAATGCCCTGGCCCACCCGACAGTTGTCTTTTTTTTTTTTATAGGCTATTGGAACTACAAAATCGATCTGGGCCACTGATAATTCCCGTCCGTTCCGAGCGCTATGCCCGACTTTTTTTTTAGTTATTCCCGAACATTTCTGGCGTTATGCCCGACCATTTCTCTCGTTATTCCTAATCATTGTGGGCGCTGTTCCCGAGCTTTCCTTTTTGTTATTCCTGACCACTGCTGACGTTATCTTACTGTGCAGACAGGTTCGTAATGTATTTTCTTCGTAAATTTTGGGGATTTTCAAAGTCAGGAAGCCAATGTTTACACTTTCGCAGGTTATTATTATTATAATCAAGGGGGAAGCGCTAAACCCGGAGGATTATACAGCGCCTGGGGGGGGGGGATGTGGAAGGCATTCAGGCTTAATTCGGGGAACTGGAGCACAGATCCAATTCCCTAAATCAAGAGCCCCTCACCAACATCAAGGAACCTTCCTTGAGGGGACTTTCGCAGGTAATGCATATGGCTGCCATATTGGATTTACATAATGCTGCTTCATTTTACTTAATAATTGCTTTATTTTACATAATGGCTGCTTCATTTTACATACATTCTACCTTCGCTTCTAATCAACCTCTATACTTATAGAAATAATGTAATTTTCTGCATTCTTGGGTCATGGAATTCAATTTTTGTACTAACAGTCATGCCCTAGGTAGTAGGTTGGTAAACAGCAACCACCCAGGGAAGTACTAACGTCCTGCCAAGTGAGTGTAAAGGGGAAGTCTGTAATTGTTTTACATGATGGTAGGATTGCTGGTGTCTTTTTTCTGTCTCATAAACATGCAAGATTTCAGGTACGTCTTGCTACTTCTACTTACACTTAGGTCACACTACACATTCATGTACAAGGATATGTATACACACCCCTCTGGGTTTTCTTTTGTTCTTACTAGTTCTTGTTCTTGTTTATTTCCTCTTATCTCTATGGGAAAGTGGAACAGAATTCTTCCTCCGTAAATCATGCGTGTCGTAAGAGGCGACTAGAATACAAGGAGAAAGGGGCTAGTAACCCGTTCTCCTGTATACATTACTAAATTTATAAAGAAAAATCTTCGTTTTCTTTTTGGGGCACCCTGCCTCGGTGGGATACGGCCAGTTTGTTGAAAGAAAAAGATTCATTACATGAATCCTAACTTCGTTTCCAGGTGGCAGGGCAGCTCTGGAGGTCTGTCAGGGTTATGAATCAGCTGCAGCGATGTGCTTTATCTGTTCATTGACTTTTATGAAGAGTGGCTTAGATTCGTATAGATGTTTACTTAATTTTGGAGCTTTCTAAATGTGATATTTTCCAAGATTTTTTGCCATGAGTGAAGAGATGATGTTCCACCTGAACTATACGCCCTAATACGTTGGATTTTGGCGGAACCAGAGGAAGAACTACCAACAGAAGTGAGGAACAGAGGAGTTGATCAGTCGCCATTGACGATAATGTATGGATTAAAAAACCAAGTGATAAGTGCACCACACACCAACACAAGCAACCATAACAAGAAACTAGACATTAGTACACAATGTGTCCACAGGTGTTGACTTACACCAACTTCCAGGACCATCTTCCTACACCAGCTTCCAGGACCATCTTCCAACACCAGCTTCCAGGACCATCTTCCAACACCAGCTTCCAGGACCATCTTCCAACACCAGCTTCCAGGATCATCTTTCAACACCAGCTTCCAGGACCATCTTCCAACACCAGCTTCCAGGACCATCTTCCTACACCAGCTTCCAGGACCATCTTCCTACACCAGCTTCCAGGATCATCTTCCTACACCAGCTTCCAGGGCCATCTTCCTACACCAGCTTCCAGGACCATCTTCCTACACCAGCTTCCAGGATCATCCTCCTACGCCAACTTCCAGGACCATCTTCCAACACCAGCTTCCAGGATCATCTTCCTACGCCAACTTCCAGGACCATCTTCCATCACCAGCTTCCAGGATTATCTTCCTACACCAGCTTCCAGGACCATCTTCCTACACCAGCTTCAAGGGCTATCTTCCTACACCAGCTTCCAGGACCATCTTCCTACACCAGCTTCCAGAACCATTTTCCTACATCAGCCACCTCCAACAACCACCATCCCACTGGACTTTCCTCCTCTTCCTTTCAATTGCAAATTAAATCGTCACTTAAGGTCATTAGGGCTTTTCTCAAATCAATTCTAGTTTAAACTTCGTCTGTCAAGAAAGTTTTTCCCCCGTTCCTTTAATCCCTTTCTAAATCTCCTTCCAACTTTCATATTATTAACCATTCTTATTTTTTATGTATTATTGTTTTTATTATAATTATTATTATTTATTGGAAAGCGTAAAACCCGTAAGGGTCATACAGCTCTTGGGAAATGGAAGGCAATCAGCCTTGGTTCGAGGAAGAACAAGACTTTTTCAATACCAAAGAGACAAGAGCCCTTCGCCTATACAATGATTATTCCCTCTTCCACTTGTCCTATTCCTCAGCCCTTCCGTCTATCCTCCTTGTCCTCTCCCACCTCTATTCCCCGTACA
Organism: Cherax quadricarinatus; assembly: GCF_038502225.1. NCBI lineage: Eukaryota > Metazoa > Arthropoda > Malacostraca > Decapoda > Parastacidae > Cherax > Cherax quadricarinatus. Next base: position 59,484,773 of record NC_091296.1, read on the forward strand.
CCTTCAAGCGTCTTCAGAGATCTCTGTCAGGTGATACGGTTTCATTATTGCTGCATTTTCTTTCTCCTTCTCTATACTCACCCTCACGCTTGTCCAAGGACCGCTCTCTTCTGCACCCTGGGTTGCTCTTCAGCACTCTCTCTGTCTATCTATCTATCTCTCTATCTATCTATCTATCTATCTCTATATCTTGGCAGGTTTGTGCTCTTCTCTCCGAGAGATGGTCCAGCACTGGACTCTGTATTCGGCTAAGGACTTTTCTCTAAAAATTCCTGCTGTATTTCTCTAACCTCTCCGCGTGAAATTACCTTTCTGATGGCATCAGCACACCCCTCGATACACGTACCTTGCATGTAACATCAGATAATTTCTAGGTTTAAAAACCTTTCTACTTCACAAGGGTCTGTAATGCCTTATCTGCATACTAGTTTTTTTTTTCTTTTTTTTTTCTTGTTTAAATGCGTGTTGATGTATGGCATCAACACGCCGTCAGGTTATTAATGGTATAGTATCTCTTTTCAGGCAGGTATAGTATCTTTTCAGGCAGGTATAGTATCTGTTTTCAGGCAGGTATAGTATCTCGTATTCTATACCTGCTAGCATAGATAATATTAAGACAACAAGTACGTAAGTTTGAAGTTTTAGAGTAATGTATATGTTCATTATATACAAGACAGAAGTGAAAGTACCTAAGGATTAGCAGAAATCTTTACATAAGAGAAAAAAGGATGTTGCAAGCCGCAGGTGGAGGAATTTTGGAAGGTGTGAAAATAACAAAAAATCTAGTAAATGAAAAACTGGATATCAGACTGGAGGAAGTAAATGTGTTCAGATATTATGGAGTGGACCTGTGGGCGGATGGGTCTACGAATGACGTGGTTAATCATGGAGTAAAAGAGAAGAGAAAAAAGGTGGGTGGTACTATGAGACATCTGTGGAGAAAAAGCTTTATCCATGGGGGCAAAACTGGGAATGTACCAGAGTATAGTGGTATCAACACTGTTAAATGGGTGTGAAACATGGATTTTAAAAGTTGCAGGGACAAAGAGGACAGTGACAGCGGAAATGTGTTTGAGGGCGATGTAGGGTTTGAATATTATGCAGAGAATTCAGAAAATGGAGATTAGGTGTTGAGTTACCCAAAAATATTATTCAGAGGGCCGAAGATGGGTTGTAAAGGTGGTTGGGTACTGGGGATGGAGAAAATTAGGAGGACTAGAAGAGTATATGAATTTGAGGTAGAGGGAAGAAGGGACAGGGGTCGTCCCAGGAATGGTTGGAGAGATGGGGTGCAGGAAGCTTCTAGTGCTAAAGGCTTGAACATCCAACAGACATATATATATATATATATATATATATATATATATATATATATATATATATACATATATATAAATATATATATATATTTTTTTTATTTTTTTTTTATTATCACACCGGCCGATTCCCACCAAGGCAGGGTGGCCCGAAAAAGAAAAACTTTCACCATCATTCACTCCATCACTGTCTTGCCAGAAGGGTGCTTTACACTACAGTTTTTAAACTGCAACATTAACACCCCTCCTTCAGAGTGCAGGCACTGTACTTCCCATCTCCAGGACTCAAGTCCGGCCTGCCGGTTTCCCTGAATCCCTTCATAAATGTTACTTTGCTCACACTCCAACAGCACGTCAAGTATTAAAAACCATTTGTCTCCATTCACTCCTATCAAACACGCTCACGCATGCCTGCTGGAAGTCCAAGCCCCTCGCACACAAAACCTCCTTTACCCCCTCCCTCCAACCCTTCCTAGGCCGACCCCTACCCCGCCTTCCTTCCACTACAGACTGATACACTCTTGAAGTCATTCTGTTTCGCTCCATTCTCTCTACATGTCCGAACCACCTCAACAACCCTTCCTCAGCCCTCTGGACAACAGTTTTGGTAATCCCGCACCTCCTCCTAACTTCCAAACTACGAATTCTCTGCATTATATTCACACCACACATTGCCCTCAGACATGACATCTCCACTGCCTCCAGCCTTCTCCTCGCTGCAACATTCATCACCCACGCTTCACACCCATATAAGAGCGTTGGTAAAACTATACTCTCATACATTCCCCTCTTTGCCTCCAAGGACAAAGTTCTTTGTCTCCACAGACTCCTAAGTGCACCACTCACTCTTTTTCCCTCATCAATTCTATGATTCACCTCATCTTTCATAGACCCATCCGCTGACACGTCCACTCCCAAATATCTGAATACGTTCACCTCCTCCATACTCTCTCCCTCCAATCTGATATTCAATCTTTCATCACCTAATCTTTTTGTTATCCTCATAACCTTACTCTTTCCTGTATTCACCTTTAATTTTCTTCTTTTGCACACCCTACCAAATTCATCCACCAATCTCTGCAACTTCTCTTCAGAATCTCCCAAGAGCACAGTGTCATCGGCAAAGAGCAGCTGTGACAACTCCCACTTTGTGTGTGATTCTTTATCTTTTAACTCCACGCCTCTTGCCAAGACCCTCGCATTTACTTCTCTTACAACCCCATCTATAAATATATTAAACAACCACGGTGACATCACACATCCTTGTCTAAGGCCTACTTTTACTGGGAAAAAATTTCCCTCTTTCCTACATACTCTAACTTGAGCCTCACTATCCTCGTAAAAACTCTTCACTGCTTTCAGTAACCTACCTCCTACACCATACACTTGCAACATCTGCCACATTGCCCCCCTATCCACCCTGTCATACGCCTTTTCCAAATCCATAAATGCCACAAAGACCTCTTTAGCCTTATCTAAATACTGTTCACTTATATGTTTCACTGTAAACACCTGGTCCACACACCCCCTACCTTTCCTAAAGCCTCCTTGTTCATCTGCTATCCTATTCTCCGTCTTACTCTTAATTCTTTCAATTATAACTCTACCATACACTTTACCAGGTACACTCAACAGACTTATCCCCCTATAATTTTTGCACTCTCTTTTATCCCCTTTGCCTTTATACAAAGGAACTATGCATGCTCTCTGCCAATCCCTAGGTACCTTACCCTCTTCCATACATTTATTAAATAATTGCACCAGCCACTCCAAAACTATATCCCCACCTGCTTTTAACATTTCTATCTTTATCCCATCAATCCCGGCTGCCTTACCCCCTTTCATTTTACCTACTGCCTCACGAACTTCCCCCACACTCACAACTGGCTCTTCCTCACTCCTACAAGATGTTATTCCTCCTTGCCCTATACACGAAATCACAGCTTCCCTATCTTCATCAACATTTAACAATTCCTCAAAATATTCCTTCCATCTTCCCAATACCTCTACCTCTCCATTTAATAACTCTCCTCTCCTATTTTTAACTGACAAATCCATTTGTTCTCTAGGCTTTCTTAACTTGTTAATCTCACTCCAAAACTTTTTCTTATTTTCAACAAAATTTGTTGATAACATCTCACCCACTCTCTCATTTGCTCTCTTTTTACATTGCTTCACCACTCTCTTAACTTCTCTCTTTTTCTCCATATACTCTTCCCTCCTTGCATCACTTCTACTTTGTAAAAACTTCTCATATGCTAACTTTTTCTCCCTTACTACTCTCTTTACATCATCATTCCACCAATCGCTCCTCTTCCCTCCTGCACCCACTTTCCTGTAACCACAAACTTCTGCTGAACACTCTAACACTACATTTTTAAACCTACCCCATACCTCTTCGACCCCATTGCCTATGCTCTCATTAGCCCATCTATCCTCCAATAGCTGTTTATATCTTACCCTAACTGCCTCCTCTTTTAGTTTATAAACCTTCACCTCTCTCTTCCCTGATGCTTCTATTCTCCTTGTATCCCATCTACCTTTTACTCTCAGTGTAGCTACAACTAGATTTCGCCCTACATCATATCGTGTATACTTATTTATCCTCTTTTTCTTAAAATATGTATTACCTATAACTAAACCCCTTTCTATACAAAGTTCAATCAAAGGGCTCCCATTATCATTTACACCTGGCACCCCAAACTTACCTACCACACCCTCTCTAAAAGTTTCTCCTACTTTAGCATTCAAGTCCCCTACCACAATTACTCTCTCACTTGGTTCAAAGGCTCCTATACATTCACTTAACATCTCCCAAAATCTCTCTCTCTCCTCTGCATTCCTCTCTTCTCCAGGTGCATACACGCTTATTATGACCCACTTCTCGCATCCAACCTTTACTTTAATCCACATAATTCTTGAATTTACACATTCATATTCTCTTTTCTCCTTCCATAACTGATCATTTAACATTACTGCTACCCCTTCCTTTGCTCTAACTCTCTCAGATACTCCAGATTTAATCCCATTTATTTCCCCCCACTGAAACTCTCCTACCCCCTTCAGCTTTGTTTCGCTTAGGGCCAGGACATCCAACTTCTTTTCATTCATAACATCAGCAATCATCTGTTTCTTGTCATCCGCACTACATCCACGCACATTTAAGCAACCCAGTTTTATAAAGTTTTTCTTCTTCTCTTTTTTAGTAATTGTATACAGGAGAAGGGGTTACTAGCCCATTGCTCCCGGCATTTTAGTCGCCTCATACGACACGCATGGCTTACGGAGGAAAGATTCTTTTCCACTTCCCCATGGACAATAGAAGAAATAAAAAAGAACAAGAGCTATTTAGAAAAAGGAGAAAAACCTAGATGTATGTATATATATATATGCATGTGCGTGTCTGTGAAGTGTGACCAAAGTGTAAGTAGGAGTAGCAAGATATCCCTGTTATCTTAGCGTGTTTATGAGACAGAAAAAGAAACCAGCAATCCTACCATCATGCAAAACAGTTACAGGTTTTTGTTTCACAGTCATCTGGCAGGACGGTAGTACTTCCCTGGGTGGTTGCTGTCTACCAACCTACTACCTATATATATATATATATATATATATATATGTGTGTGTGTGTGTGTGTCATGCCGAATATATATATCTATATATATATATATATATATATATATATATATATATATATATATATATATATATATATATGTCGTGCCGAATAGGCAGAATTTGCGATCTTGGCTTAAATAGCAACTCTCATCTTGCCATATAGGACAAGTGAAAATTTGTGTATGCAATAATTTCGCCAAAATCATTCTGAGCCTAACGAAAAAAATATATTTCACTGTGTTTGTTTAGTATTAAATTATTGTAAACAAATCTAAAATATATTTAGTTGGGTTAGGCTAAAATAAATTGTTATTTTTATAATAAGGTTAGGTAAGTTTTCTAAGATTCTTTTGGTGCAAAACTATAAATTTTTACATCAACATTAATGAAAAAAAATATATCTTTAAACGTATAAGATAAAATTTCAGAAAGGACTTAATTTTAAATGAGTTCTTGCTAATTGACCAGTTTTACGTATTCGGCACGATATATATATATATATATATATATATATATATATATATATATATATATATATATATATATATATATACATGTATATATATATATATATATATATATATATATATATATATATATATATTATATATATATATATATATTATATATATATATATATATTATATATATATATATATATATATATATATATATATATATATATATATATATATATATATATATATATATATATATATATATATATATATATATTTATATATACATATATACTGTAATATATATATATATACTGTAATATATATATATATATATATATATATATATATATATATATATATATATATATATATATATATATATATATATGCGCCGAACTCTATTAAAAATTAGACTTTTTTAATTAAAACAGTGAATGCTTATTTATAATTATATCAACAACCATAATTTTTTAATATAACTATAGCACTTTATTTTTTCATGGTAAGTCTGCAAGAAACCAAAACATTGCATTTAATTTTCCTCTTTATATGCTGACTCGAAACATCAAAAATTTCACCAGCGTTCCAAAAATATACTACACAAGTATTCGGGGGAAAGTGTGGGGGGGGGGGTAAGAAATAAAAATAAAAACCATATATGCTTCTAAGTATACTCGAGGTAATATCATTCTTGGTGTTGCTTGATGCTAGGGTTAATCTAGCACCCTGGGGAAATCCTTGAAGTATATAATGAAGTGTTTACCCCGGTGCTTATTGACTTGGTCTTGAGCGGCGGTTACATACCTCCTCCTCCCACCAACACCACAACACACTAATGGGATTCTGCAGAAGGTAACCGGATGCTGCACCTCCGCAAACTGATATTGTAGACTTAAGAGGAAAGCGCCTCTATGCATATGTGAACAGAATTTCACCACATATCCAGAAATTTTCAAAATATTATTATTATTATTACGTTTATTATTATTATTGCTTTTATTATCATTATTATAATAATAATAAGTATTATTACACCATTTATTTCCACCAAGTATTATATTTTTACAAGTATTATTATTATCGTATTTATTATAATAATTATATTTATAATTATTATTATTATTATAAATATTGCTTTATAATTGTTTTTCATCCCTGAAAGGGGACCTTTAGATCGTTGCCTGAATTATTATTATTATTATTATTATTATAAATTATTATAATTATTATTATAAATACGTATTATTATTCATCCCTGTAGGGGGACCTAAGATAGTTGCCTGATTTTTTTTTATTTTCCTCTAATTTTTCGTTATTTATAACACGAGGCCTAATCCGACGAGCTTCAACATTCCGATGATGTACGGTAACGGAGCATGATTCATGCGACTATTAATATATGCCTATTCCCTATGACCAAAACCTTAGAATCCATTGCGGTACTCCTGCGATGGTCTAATAACTTTGAAAAGCCTCTGCTGCTTAGAATTAAACTGTTGAAAACTTTCTCCAAAAGTGTGAGTTATCGATGGTAATCAGTAATGATGTAAGGAAGGGGGGGGGATGGTAGTTCCATTTCCAAGGGTAAGGAGTCATTTACCATCATAATGGTGTTCCCTTGAAGAGAACAAAATAGAAAGAGGAAACAAGTGTCTAGGTGTTGTATTTGATCCAAAATTTTCAAATAATTTGTTATATGTCATACGTAAAAGAATATAATTTTTTCCTGTTATTTCCTTTCGTTCGTTCCTTCCCCAAAAAAATATTTATATTAACCGCTTCCCAATTTAAATATCGGGTGCGATAGAAAAGACTAATGGCTGGTACCATTACCAACATGGTGGATGGAGCATCAACAATATTTACCCCCGCCTGTATCGGCTTCTGCTTTATATATATTTTTTCTATATCTTTCCTATTTGTGTCCATTTTTATATAATGATCAGTTATGGAAGGAGAAAAGAGAATATGAATGTGTAAATTCAAGAATTATGTGGATTAAAGTAAAGGTTGGATGCGAGAAGTGGGTCATAATAAGCGTGTATGCACCTGGAGAAGAGAGGAATGCAGAGGAGAGAGAGAGATTTTGGGAGATGTTAAGTGAATGTATAGGAGCCTTTGAACCAAGTGAGAGAGTAATTGTGGTAGGGGACTTGAATGCTAAAGTAGGAGAAACTTTTAGAGAGGGTGTGGTAGGTAAGTTTGGGGTGCCAGGTGTAAATGATAATGGGAGCCCTTTGATTGAACTTTGTATAGAAAGGGGTTTAGTTATAGGTAATACATATTTTAAGAAAAAGAGGATAAATAAGTATACACGATATGATGTAGGGCGAAATGACAGTAGTTTGTTGGATTATGTATTGGTAGATAAAAGACTGTTGAGTAGACTTCAGGATGTACATGTTTATAGAGGGGCCACAGATATATCAGATCACTTTCTAGTTGTAGCTATACTGAGAGTAAAAGGTAGATGGGATACAAGGAGAATAGAAGCATCAGGGAAGAGAGAGGTGAAGGTTTATAAACTAAAAGAGGAGGCAGTTAGGGTAAGATATAAACAGCTATTGGAGGATAGATGGGCTAATGAGAGCATAGGCAATGGGGTCGAAGAGGTATGGGGTAGGTTTAAAAATGTAGTGTTAGAGTGTTCAGCAGAAGTTTGTGGTTACAGGAAAGTGGGTGCAGGAGGGAAGAGGAGCGATTGGTGGAATGATGATGTAAAGAGAGTAGTAAGGGAGAAAAAGTTAGCATATGAGAAGTTTTTACAAAGTAGAAGTGATGCAAGGAGGGAAGAGTATATGGAGAAAAAGAGAGAAGTTAAGAGAGTGGTGAAGCAATGTAAAAAGAGAGCAAATGAGAGAGTGGGTGAGATGTTATCAACAAATTTTGTTGAAAATAAGAAAAAGTTTTGGAGTGAGATTAACAAGTTAAGAAAGCCTAGAGAACAAATGGATTTGTCAGTTAAAAATAGGAGAGGAGAGTTATTAAATGGAGAGTTAGAGGTATTGGGAAGATGGAAGGAATATTTTGAGGAATTGTTAAATGTTGATGAAGATAGGGAAGCTGTGATTTCGTGTATAGGGCAAGGAGGAATAACATCTTGTAGGAGTGAGGAAGAGCCAGTTGTGAGTGTGGGGGAAGTTCGTGAGGCAGTAGGTAAAATGAAAGGGGGTAAGGCAGCCGGGATTGATGGGATAAAGATAGAAATGTTAAAAGCAGGTGGGGATATAGTTTTGGAGTGGTTGGTGCAATTATTTAATAAATGTATGGAAGAGGGTAAGGTACCTAGGGATTGGCAGAGAGCATGCATAGTTCCTTTGTATAAAGGCAAAGGGGATAAAAGAGAGTGCAAAAATTATAGGGGGATAAGTCTGTTGAGTGTACCTGGTAAAGTGTATGGTAGAGTTATAATTGAAAGAATTAAGAGTAAGACGGAGAATAGGATAGCAGATGAACAAGGAGGCTTTAGGAAAGGTAGGGGGTGTGTGGACCAGGTGTTTACAGTGAAACATATAAGTGAACAGTATTTAGATAAGGCTAAAGAGGTCTTTGTGGCATTTATGGATTTGGAAAAGGCGTATGACAGGGTGGATAGGGGGGCAATGTGGCAGATGTTGCAAGTGTATGGTGTAGGAGGTAGGTTACTGAAAGCAGTGAAGAGTTTTTACGAGGATAGTGAGGCTCAAGTTAGAGTATGTAGGAAAGAGGGAAATTTTTTCCCAGTAAAAGTAGGCCTTAGACAAGGATGTGTGATGTCACCGTGGTTGTTTAATATATTTATAGATGGGGTTGTAAGAGAAGTAAATGCGAGGGTTTTGGCAAGAGGCGTGGAGTTAAAAGATAAAGAATCACACACAAAGTGGGAGTTGTCACAGCTGCTCTTTGCTGATGACACTGTGCTCTTGGGAGATTCTGAAGAGAAGTTGCAGAGATTGGTGGATGAATTTGGTAGGGTGTGCAAAAGAAGAAAATTAAAGGTGAATACAGGAAAGAGTAAGGTTATGAGGATAACAAAAAGATTAGGTGATGAAAGATTGAATATCAGATTGGAGGGAGAGAGTATGGAGGAGGTGAACGTATTCAGATATTTGGGAGTGGACGTGTCAGCGGATGGGTCTATGAAAGATGAGGTGAATCATAGAATTGATGAGGGAAAAAGAGTGAGTGGTGCACTTAGGAGTCTGTGGAGACAAAGAACTTTGTCCTTGGAGGCAAAGAGGGGAATGTATGAGAGTATAGTTTTACCAACGCTCTTATATGGGTGTGAAGCGTGGGTGATGAATGTTGCAGCGAGGAGAAGGCTGGAGGCAGTGGAGATGTCATGTCTGAGGGCAATGTGTGGTGTGAATATAATGCAGAGAATTCGTAGTTTGGAAGTTAGGAGGAGGTGCGGGATTACCAAAACTGTTGTCCAGAGGGCTGAGGAAGGGTTGTTGAGGTGGTTCGGACATGTAGAGAGAATGGAGCGAAACAGAATGACTTCAAGAGTGTATCAGTCTGTAGTGGAAGGAAG
>NC_091296.1:59499680-59532180 GCF_038502225.1 Cherax quadricarinatus
GCCTATCGAATAAGGCGTTCTAGAGTAATAAACGAAAATTTGTAATATAAGAAACGAAAATGTTGCAGAGAAATGTTCCGAAAAATAGGAAAGTCTCCCCCTCGTTAAACTTAAAAACGTCATAAATCCTGATTTTTATTTTTTTCCGGTTTGTTTTTTCACATTTACATTCTACTTAAAATTCCCTACAATCCTGTAGGAAAAACATTTTTATTTTATTTTTTTTTGGGGGGGAGGGAAACCCAGTTTGATGAAATTCGCAGATTTTCATCCACATAGCCCAAAATTAATAAAAAAAATACTTCTCATTAAGTTACGCTGGTCACAGACCAGGTCACGGGGGCATTGACCCCCGAAACTCTCTCCAGGTATACTTAGATATACGGCAGCATTTAAGGTTTGAAGTTGATCAGAAGTGTCGCTCACCAGCTATTATATGGGAAACAATTTTCTAAATAAAATTGGGAAGTTGAAATTTACACAGTTCAGGGTGAGTAACACACTGTGTTTCAAAACAATCCACCAGTGGTAAAAGTTTGAAGCCGATCAGAACAGGCATTCTCGAATAATTTATCCGATTCCCAGCAATTCTAAATTTTTAACTATTTCAGTAAAATTTAAAATTTGCAACTATACGTATTAAACTGTGGATTATCACCCTTATAGAATGCATCGTCAATAATATTTTGAAGCCAATTTGAAGAAGCAGCATTAGTTATTGAACAATATACGAATATCAGTATTCAATAAAATTAGTAAAGTGGGACTAAAGTCACCCAACAGCAGCGTAAACCTTGTGTTTAGAAAGCCACACCAGTGGTGAAAATATGAAGACCACTATATGAGTTGTTTCAAGTTATGGTACAGAATCCAGTATTTCCATTTTTTTTTTTTTTTGGCTATTTACTACATCAACAAATTTGCCAGCACACAAACGAACTTAATCTTTATTATCCTCGCCCTAAGTTGCATTAGTCGCTAAATATTGAAGAAGTCGAGAAGAAATAACTGAATTTATTCGACATTATTTAACGGGAATACAAATTTTACATTATTTCTACACATAAAATCATTAAATTTGCACCTGCACCTTTGAATTTCACTCTCCACCGTCGTCGTGTTTTTGGCACCTTTGGTGAAGGTTTGAAGCTCCGCCACTGAGGACTTTGGAAGTCATCCTAGCCATTTCTTCGGGTACACCTAAGTATTAAAGTTCCCCCTCGGGTACACCTAAATATTCTCAAACTGAAGTTAAAGAACATTAACATCTCCACATTTTGGGAAGTTCCTCTGTTCCTATGAGAGTAGATGAGTAGATGTTCCTCGAATGCTGAAATATATTTCTCTCTAGTGAAGAGGAAGGTTTAACTCAAATATTTACTGGCTAGGCTTGCGAGAGCTGGAAGAACCATCACATATTCTCGTCCACCACTCTGGTGAATGTTCTTCTTTAGGCAATAATGTCATTACCATGTACAGTATTTGTCCAATTCTATTTTTTTATGTTTGTGGTAATATAAATATCATCATGCAGAAGAACTACTGTGAAAAATTAGTGAAATTCCAAGCGCTTTCTTGATTTCTCACGCCATCACATTATCAAGGTCCTTGATAATGTGAGAAGTCACGAAAGCGATTGCAATTTCACAGTGGTTGTTTTGTATAATGTGATATCACATGTTTACTGGGATCATATTGCAAGTACTATCATGTTTATTTCTTGCTGCTGTTTTTTTTTGTTGTGATTTAGAGTAGGATCCGCTTGATTACCCGTGATGAGTTTCAAGCTTTCTTGCTCCTAGAGCCCGGCCATGGGCCAGGCTTGTCTGATCAACCAGGTTATTGCTGCTATCTCCCCTGTCCTGAACGGAGCTGTCAATACTGAACAATACTCTAAACGAGGGAGCACAAATTATTTGAATAGCATCACCATTGTTACTATCTCGTTTTGAAAATTCTCATTTTCTATCCCATAATTTGTGTTTTTTTGAAAGAGAGGTAAGGCGACATAATTACTCCAAGGTCTTTCACCTCTTCCTTTCGTTCTGTCTGAAGGCCCCTCTTCCGTTATATATATATATATATATATATATATATATATATATATATATATATATATATATATATATATATATATATATATATATATATATATATATTTAACAAGTCGGCCGTCTCCCACCGAGGCAGGGTGACCCAAAAAGAAAGAAAATCACCCCCCAAAAAATACTACTTTCATCATCGTTCAATACTTTCACCTCACTCACACATAATCACTGTTTTTGCAGAGGTGCTCAGAATATATATATATATATATATATATATATATATATATATATATATATATATATATATATATATATATATATATATATTATATATATATATATATATATATATATATATATATATATATATATATATATATATATATATATATATATAGTGTGTGTGTGTGTGAAAATTAGTTATAGAAGACAGGACAACAAGATCATAGCTCTGCTGTTGTAACCACAAACACTGAAGACAGACCACCACCAGTTTATCTCTGCTGCTGTAACTACACACATTGAGGACAGACCACCACCAGTCTATCTCTGCTGCTGTAACTACAAACACTGAAGACAGACCACCACCAGTTTATCTCTGCTGCTGTAACTACACACATTGAGGACAGACCACCACCAGTCTATCTCTGCTGCTGTAACTACAAACACTGAAGACAGACCACCACCAGTTTATCTCTGCTGCTGTAACTACACACATTGAGGACAGACCACCACCAGTCTATCTCTGCTGCTGTAACTACAAACACTGAAGACAGACCACCTCCAGTTTATCTCTTCTGCTGTAACTACACACATTGAAGACAGACCACCACCAGTTTATCTCTGCTGTTGTAACTACGAACATTGAAGACAGACCACCACCAGCATAGCTCTGCACCTTCAACTACAAATAGGTCATTACAAATGGGTAATAACAAGCACAGACACACTTATTACCCATGTTTACAGGAGTCGCTTGATCAATAATGGTTAAGTAATGGCGCATTCGTTGTCGTGATGAGGTAATAAGGCCAATATTAGTTTGTAGAGATTACTAATTTTCCTTCCTTCAGATAATTCACGTTCTGGCTAGATCCTATCTCTCCTGGTGGTTATTCGCCGGGTGCTGTCAGTGACTTCGTCTTCGTTTTCCCGTGTCTGGCAGGGGAATCAAGGGTGTCCGAAGATGTTGCCGGTTTGAGGTGCTCGGACGCAGTCATTGGCAACAACAAACCAAGAGACGAGGGTAAACAGAGAGAGGGAGAGAGAGACAGACAGAGAGAGATAGAGTAAAATGAAAGAATCGGGCCCCATGTTATACATTATTAGTTAATAATACGGACACAATACTCCATATGCGTTAAGTAAATACGATCTTTTCCAAAATTATCAAAGTTAAAATGTTGCAACACAAATTCTGGCACTATTTAAATGGGGCCACAATTATCATAATGAGTAGAAGCGGCTCTACTTTTAGTAATGACTAATGACAACAATTATCACAGTGATTACCTTACGCTGTAATTGTTAGAATGATAGTGGCAGCAGTTATACTCTGTTGTGACTGAAATTATGATAATCAGTAAAATTATTAGTGCTGCCAGGTGGGTGGAACAGAGTTGGTTTGTTAGTAACTTTTGTTAATTTTAGTGACTTATTTATTGTCACTTTTGTTAGTGACTTGTTAGTGGCTTTGGCTAATGACTTGTTAGCGGCTTCTTGTTAGCGACTTTTGTTAGTGGCTTTTTTGCTAGTGGCTTTTGTTAGTGACTTTTATTAGTTGTGAAGTATGGGGTTCGGAACAAGCGGTGCGGTAGAGCGATATACAACTGCTCTGCTGTGGGTTCATTGTCGATAAGTCTGCCGTCTGCCACTATATCCAACGTGTATCTGTTAAGATAAGATTTTGTTTGGAATTTTTACCCCGTAGGGTTAGCCACCCAGGAAAGTCAGTGCGTCATCGAGGACTGTCTTATTTTCATTGGGACCCTTTAATCTTGTCCCCAGGATGCGACCCACACCAGTCGACTAACACCCAGGTACCTACTTGCTAGGTGAACGGGGACAGCAGGTGTAAGGAAACGCTTATGTTTCCACCCGGCAAGGGATCCAAAGCGTTATTTACTATCCCTGTCCCAGGATGAACCTTTTCTAGTACCTGCTTCTTCCTCAGTCTCCTGTGTAGAACCCTATCAGAGGCCTTACTGAAACCCGTTTATACAGTGTCGTATTCTTTATCACGATCCACTGCCTCAAATACCTTAGTGAAAGAAATTAGAAAATTCGTGAGGCAAGAAAGCCTCCTCTGTTAAACCGTGCTGAGATTCAAGGTAACTACGAATTGCATTCGCAGTTATTGATTCTTTCAACTCTTCCAGAATCGAAATCAAGCTGATTAGCCTGTAATTAACAACTAATGACCTATCTCCCAGTTTGTCAATAGGTACATCCTTTGCCATTTTCTACACGTCGCCCACAGTGCCAGTTTGTAGTGATTTATCAAGGAGGATTCATAATGGCTTTCAAAGGTTCTCTTTACATGCCTTTAGAACCCCCTCAAAGCAGCTTGTTAGGCTGTATAATTAGCGGTAAACTTGTTGATGATATGTTGGTTAAATGAACAAAGATTATCTAAAGAACGAAAAGGCACAATACCATGGCTGAAACAGTACACAGATAACCAGCACATAGGAAAGAGAGGCTTACGACTTGCAAATGGTCCGACTTAGACCATTTACAAAGTCATACAGTGTGACTGTAAATGGTCCAAGTCTGACTGAAACGTAGCCGTAATCTTCTCTCTCTCCTATGTGCGGGTTATCTGTGTAAAGATCAACTAATGATACATCTATTACTTCCAAGTGTCGCATCCCAGGAGATTCATTAAGCCAATACAACTAGTACAAACGTTTGTTACTTTACTTGAGAATTGATCCCCGCCCCTCTGACCAGACGCGACAGCATATAAGGAATATAAGGAGAATAATGTGTAGGAGGCGAGGCATAATCACGTAGTAGTAGTAATGGAGGAGACGTAGTAGTAGTAGTAGATGTTGGGGTAAGGAGAGATAATAGTAAAGACAGCAGTAGTAGTAGAGAGGTAGAAGTATTAATAGAGCAGAGGTGGTAGTAGTAGAGGTAGAAGAGATTTGATTTTGTTAGAGGACAAGGAGAGCTATCATTTTTAAGGAGAATTCATACTAATATTCCAGAGACGACAAAGCTGTCTTTGTTCTATGTAGCATTATCTGAAAGAAGAAATTGATGCTGCTACAAGGCATTTCCACCTGCATGTATCTGGTTCCTTAATGATATAGCAGACGTCATTCAATTTCTTCTAATGGTTGCTGGTGTTCCGGTATTGTACACATGCTCTGATCAAATTATAACATCTGCTGCACGTGTAGTTGCATTCGTGTAGATGCGTCTCTAGGTTCGTAACTATTGCCCCGATGTATACCTTGCTAAGGCATAATTTTTGTCCCAGTGAGGGGCTACGGTAGATGTGCTGGCTGCTACTACGACTCTGGTGTTGCAATATTAAAGTACTTTGGTGACGAAAAACGCATCTATAACAGTGTGGTGAGGAACACAACAATGACCCATTGCCATATATTGATGATTATGATTGTTTTATGAAAACAGGCCTTCACTTTATTCATGTCAATGCAAGATCACTTCCTCCTAAATTGGCAGAGATTAGCATTCTAGCTAACAAAATTAGGGCGGCAGTTATAACCATCTCTGAATCTTGGTTGGATGATACGGTGACTGACGACGAGGTCAAAATAGAAGGTTACAATATAAAACGCTTAGATAGGAACAGAAAGGGTGGTGGAGTATGTGCCTACATTAGAAATGACTTAGCTTACAACCCAAGACCTGATTTAAATAACAATAAACTGGAGATTCTATGGTTTGAAGTGCTGCTTCCCAAGACCAAACCCATCTTAGTAGGAACTAGTTATCGCCCTCCCACCCAGGACCAGTTCTTAGAAGACTTTTCCAGAGTCTTGTCCGGAGTTGAAAACAATTGCGAGACAATAATGCTGGGCGACTTCAATATCTGTTTTCAGCAGCAAAATAACGGGCTATGCAAAAGGTATAAGCAAATTCTAGGATTAAATAGCTACACTCAACTAATTAATACACCAACCCGGATCACACAGTTCTCAGCCACCCTAATTGACCACATACTTTGTAACCGCTCTGAGAACATTAGTCAGTCAGGCGTCATTACCACAGGTCTTAGTGATCATTTCATCATTTACTGCACCAGGAAAATCACTAGGGATAGGATAGGCCTACACATGACAATAAAAATGAGGTCAACTAGAAACTACAGCAAAGAAACACTGGTAAATAGGCTACACAGTTGTGACTGGACAGAGATAACAAGTTGCACGGACGTAAACGATGCCTGGGAAAAATTCAAAACAATATTCACTACCATCCTTGATAATATTGCACCAGTTAAAGAGGTTAGGATTAAACGAAGAACTGAACCCTGGATGACTACTGAGATATTAGATCATATGAAATTCAGAGACCAGCTGCTAAAAAGACTTAAAGCAAACAGACAGGATATTGCAGCACTAAATGAATTCCAAAGGGTGAGGAACAGAGTACAGAGACTTATAAAATGAGCAAAGGCAAAGCACTATTGCTCAAAAATTGAAGAGTATAAGCATAACCCCAGAAAGCTCTGGCAACAACTAAAACAGTTGGGGTATAGCCATAAGCCAGTAGATAGGTCTAACATAGTACTCACTATCGATAATGAGGTATGCCACGAAACATCTAAGGTGACAAATTGCTTTAATTCCTACTACACATCTGTTGCATCAACACTAGTAAGTAAACTACCAGCTGCATCAAATACCTTTAACACAGACTCTGATAAGTTTCAAATATACTATACCAATAAAGGAGTAACCCCAAACAGTTGTCAACTAGTAAGTGTATCTCATGACTTCATTCAAAAAGAACTAAGCAGGTTAAACCCAACTAAGAGCACAGGCCCTGATAACATCCCGTCTAAGTTCCTAAAAGATGGTGCTTCTGAACTGTCAATCCCTATTGCTCACATAATAAATCTATCAATCACCAGAGTTACTCCTATCTTCAAGAAAAATAATAGGTCTGATGTAAGCAACTATAGGCCTGTTAGTATACTCAGTATAATATCTAAAATTCTGGAGAGGGTGGTGTATTCTCAAGTAGTTAAGTACCTTAATGGCAACAGCATTCTCCATAGCTATCAATCGGGCTTTAGAAGATCCTACTCAACCGACACCTCCCTTATTAATCTGATGGATTACATGAGAACTGAAATGTCAAAGGGGAACCTCATAGGTATTGGTAACCTTAGACCTGCAAAAGGCCTTCGATACTGTCAACCACAATATATTATGTAAGAAACTTCAAGCTATCGGTATAGGTTCTGTAGACTGGTTGAAGTCCTACCTTAGCAACAGGAGACAAATAGTCAAAATCAACAAAACGGAATTAGAACCCCTGCCGATAACATGTGGAGTTCCCCAAGGTAGTATTCTGGGTCCCTTATTATTCTTATGTTATGTCAATGATATGCCTATCAGTGTCAAGTGCAAACTCCTACTGTATGCAGATGACAGTGCTCTGTTAGTGACAGGTAAAGACCCACAAGATATTGCTAATGTTTTAACACTGGAACTGGAGTCCTGCAGCAAATGGTTAGTAGACAACAAACTATCATTACACCTAGGGAAAACTGAAGCCATTCTCTTTGGCACGAAACATAAACTGAGAAGGGTAAATAATTTTAATGTTCAGTGTAATGGGGAGCCCATCACTTTGGTTTTATCAGTAAAATATCTGGGAATCCCCTTTGACCCATGCATGTCAGGAGAATTGATAGGGAAGAGTGTAGTAAAGAAATCGAATGCCAGACTGAAGTTCCTGTATAGACAAGCACAGTGTCTACCTACTGAGGCTCGCAGGACCCTATGTCTAGCCCTTATACAATGCCATATGGATTACGCTTGCTCTTCATGGTACTCTGCCTTGACAAAAAAGCTGAAAGATAGACTGCAAATCACCCAGAACAAAATCGTAAGATTCATCCTGGGGCTGGGACCAAGAGAGCATGTAGGCCATGATGAATTACAGCAGTTGGATATGCTGAATGTTGAAGACAGAGTAAAACAACTGAAGCTAAATCATGTTTATAAAATTGCTCACAGTGTCCAGAATATCTTGCTGTCAATTTTGTCAAGGTTGGGAACCAAAGCAATCATAGTACTAGGGGGAGAGAGCACAACTTTGTAGTACCCACAGTCATTGGCCAGGCTTCAAACACCTTTTATTGTACAGCAATAAAGGAATGGAACAGTCTACCCGCACATGTCAAAGCCAGTCATAGCATGAGCCAGTTCAAGAAGAGTGGCAAAAGGTGTCTGATGAATGTAGCTACAGAAAGGGAGGGGAATGATTTTCAATTTTTTAGCCAACATACGTGTAAATTTTACCTTATTCCTAGTAATGACCCTCGTATTGTAGATAGTCTTAATGACCCTCGTGTAGTAGATAGTCTTTTTAGTATGATAATAAGATGTTATCTTCATTGTAGAATAATAAGAAAATATTATAACCTTTATATTATAATAATAAGGTAAAAGGACCACAATGGAAATAAGTCACTCTGTCTGACTTTTTTGGGTTATCCTAGGTTCTCTACACATATGCTGCTATGTATGATAATTCTATGTAACTGTATTTATGTATACCTGAATAAACTTACTTACCAAGCGACAGTATGAGGCACAGTAATAGAACACGGGAGAGCACAACAGAGAGGTGCAGAACACAACAGTAACAGAGATTTAAGGGAGAACACCATAATGACAGACAGAACATGACAATAGCAGAAAGAGAAATGTGTGTTACCAGAGTTGAACACAGCCAGAAGGAAGACGTAACTCAGGCAGCATCGTTCGTCTGGGAGTTATGCGCTCACTTGTCTCCTGAGTTATTGTTCTAGACGAGCAAGCAAACACACACACACACACACACACACACACACACACACACACACACACACACACACACAACACACAGACACACACACACACACACACACACAGACACACACACACACACACACACACACACACACACACACACACACACACACACACACACACACACACACACACACACACACACACAAAGACACACACACACACACACACACACACACACACACACACACACACACACACACACACACACACACACACACACACACACACAAAGACACAGACACACACAAAGACACACACACACAAAGACACACACACACAACGACACACACACACAGGACTACACTGAAAGAGAGGGTACAGAGACGCAAGGAGGAACGAGAAGCAATGAAAATGAGCAGGACCCAGACACAGGAGGAAGGGCAAACACACCCCACAGAATCTCCCACCAAAAGACTTCACCCGCGACATTCCCAACGCAACTGAGCAACCTATACTACAACCCACTCACTGTTCCCTCTGCCACCAACCCCCATATCACAAACCTCACCCCAACAGCTGTCCCTTATGGGCATTCTGACCCCACCCCTATCAACACAAACCCCACCTACACCACAGCCCCATATAGGCCCCCACCAAGGCTCTCGCTCCCCCAACCCCAATATACTTGCATGACCACAATGATAGAAAAGAAACTAAAGGTTTGGTACACAAACGCGGATGGAATAACGAATAAACATGAGGAGTGGAATGAAAGAATCAGTGAAAAATCCCCAGACATCATAGCAGTCACAGAAACAAAACTCGCTGAAACAATAACAGACACAATCTTCCCAACAGGATATCAGATCCTGAGGAAAGATAGAAGGAGTAGAGGGGGAGGAGGGGTTGCACTGCTCATAAAACACCAATGGGGATTTGAGGAAATGGAAGGCATGGACATGATTGGAGAAAGAGACTACATTGTAGGTACAATTCAGTCCGGAGAACATAAAGTAGTCATTGGAGTGATGTATAACCCACCACAGAACTGCAGGAGGCCAAGAGAGGAGTACGAAGAAAACAACAGGGTGATGGTGGACACACTGGCTGAGGTGGCAAGAAGAGCTCACTCGAGCAGAGCAAAGTTACTGGTAATGGGCGATTTCAACCACAGGGAGATCGACTGGGAAAACCTGGAGCCACATGGGGGTCCCGAAACATGGAGAGCCAAGATGATGGTTGTGGTACTTGAAAACCTCATGCATCAACATGTCAGGGACACAACCAGAGAGAGAGGGGAGGATGAGCCAGCAAGACTGGATCTTGTGTTCACCCTGAGCAGTTCAGACATTGAGGACATCACTTACGAGAGGCCCCTTGGAGCTAGCGATCATGTGGTTCTGAGTTTTGACTATATAGTAGAGTTACAAGTGGAGAAGGTAACAGGAACTGAAGGGGACAGGCCAAACTATAAAAGGGGGGACTACACAGGTATGAGAAACTTCCTGCAGGAGGTTCAGTGGGACAGAGAAATGGTAGGAAAATCAGTAAACGAGATGATGGAATATGTGGCAACAAAGTGCAAGGAGGCAGAGGAAAGTTTTGTTCCCAAGGGAAACAGAAATAATAGGAAGACCAAAACGAGTCCTTGGTTTACCCGAAGGTGTAGGGAGGCAAAAACTAAGTGCAACAGAGAATGGAAAAGGTACAGGAGGCATAGGACCCAGGAAAACAAGGAGATTAGTAGAAGAGCCAGAAACGAGTATGCGCAGATAAGGAGGGAGGCCCAGCGACAGTATGAAAACGACATAGCATCGAAAGTCAAATCTGACCCGAAACTGCTGTATAGCCACATTAGGAGGAAGACAACAGTCAAGGACCAGGTGATAAGGCTGAGGAAAGAAGGTGGAGAACTCACAAGAAACGATCAAGAGGTATGTGAGGAGCTCAACACGAGATTTAAGGAAGTATTTACAGTAGAGACAGGAAGGACTCTGGGGGGACAGACCAGATGGGGACACCAACAAGGAATACACCAACAAGTGTTGGACGACATATATACAGATGAGGAGGAGGTGAAGAAACTGCTAAGGGACATCGATACCTCAAAGGCAATGGGACCTGACAACATCTCTCCGTGGGTCCTTAGAGAGGGAGCAGATATGTTGTGCGTACCACTTACCACAATCTTCAACACATCCCTGGAAACTGGGCAACTACCTGAGGTATGGAAGACGGCAAATGTAGTTCCCATTTTCAAAAAAGGAGACAGAAAAGAGGCACTAAACTATAGACCTGTGTCATTGACGTGTATAGTATGCAAAATTATGGAGAAGATTATCAGGAGGAGAGTGGTGGAGCACCTGGAACGGAACAGGAGTATAAATGCCAACCAGCACGGATTCACGGAAGGCAAATCCTGTGTCACAAACCTTCTGGAGTTTTATGATAAAATAACAGAAGTAAGACAAGAGAGAGAGGGGTGGGTTGATTGCATCTTCTTGGACTGCAAGAAGGCCTTTGACACAGTTCCTCACAAGAGATTAGTGCAGAAGCTAGAGCATCAGGCGCATATAACAGGAAGGGCACTGCAATGGATCAGAGAATACCTGACAGGGAGGCAACAACGAGTCACGGTACGTAATGATGTATCACAGTGGGCACCTGTGACGAGCGGGGTCCCACAGGGGTCGGTCCTAGGACCAGTGCTATTTTTGGTATATGTGAACGACATGACGGAAGGGTTAGACTCAGAAGTGTCCCTGTTTGCAGATGATGTGAAGTTAATGAGGAGAATTAAATCTGATGAGGACCAGGCAGGACTTCAAAGAGACCTGGACAGACTGGACACCTGGTCCAGCAAATGGCTTCTCGAATTTAATCCTGCCAAATGCAAAGTCATGAAGATAGGGGAAGGGCACAGAAGACCACAGACAGAGTATAGGCTAGGTGGCCAAAGACTGCAAACCTCACTCAAGGAGAAAGATCTTGGGGTGAGTATAACACCGAGCATGTCTCCGGAAGCACACATCAATCAGATAACTGCTGCAGCATATGGGCGCCTGGCAAACCTGAGAACAGCATTCCGATACCTTAGTAAGGAATCATTCAAGACACTGTACACCGTGTATGTCAGGCCCATACTGGAGTATGCAGCACGTGTTTGGAACCCGCACTTTATAAAGCACGTCAAGAAACTAGAGAAAGTACAAAGGTTTGCAACAAGGTTAGTTCCAGAGCTAAGGGGAATGTCCTATGAAGAAAGATTAAGGGAAATCGGCCTGACGACACTGGAGGACAGGAGGGTCAGGGGAGACATGATAACGACATATAAAATACTGCGTGGAATAGACAAGGTGGACAAGGACAGGATGTTCCAGGGAGGGGACACAGAAACAAGAGGCCACAATTGGAAGTTGAAGACACAAATGAGTCAGAGAGATAGTAGGAAGTATTTCTTCAGTCATAGAGTTGTAAGGCAGTGGAATAGCCTAGAAAATGACGTAGTGGAGGCAGGAACCATACACAGTTTTAAGACGAGGTTTGATAAAGCTCATGGAGCGGGGAGAGAGAGGGCCTAGTAGCAACCGGTGAAGAGGCGGGGCCAGGAGCTAGGACTCGACCCCTGCAACCACAAATAGGTGAGTACAAATAGGTGAGTACACACACACACACATACACACAAAAAAACACACACACAAAGACACACACACACACACACACAAAGACACACACACACACACACACAAAGACACACACACATACTTACGAAAACACACACACACACACATACACACACGAAAACACACACACAAACACACACACCAACACACACACACACACACACACACACACACACACACACACACACACACACACACACACACACACACACACACACACACACACACACACACCCTGCTCCCTGGAGCAGGGAGAGAGTGAACCTAGTAGCGACCAGTGAAGAGGCAGGGCCAGGAGCTATGAATCGACCCTTGCATCCACAATTAGGCGAGTACAAACAAAAGAAGAGATGCGATAAAGCTTATGGAGCAGGGAAAGTGGACCTAGTAGCGACTAGTGAAGAGACAGGGCCAGGAGCTGTGAACCACAAATATGTAAGTGCACACACACACACTCAGACTTAGAGTTGTCAGGAAGTAGAACAATCTGGAAAGTGAAGTAGTGGAGGCAGGATCCATACATAACTTTTAGAAGAGGTACGATCAGACTCATAATCAGGGAGAGAGTGAACTTAGTAGCAAACAAAGATTCAGGGCTAAGAGCTGTGAGTCGAGCCCTGCAACCACAAATAGGTGAGTGCACACACACACACACACACACACACATAATATAACGAGCTTGTTTGGTAGGTGCTGCAAGCGGGTGGTTAATGATACGTCTTCGGAGGCTTCTTCGTTTATTGTTAAGTCGTGGTGGGTACACAGGCTTGTGTGTTTGTGCCCATGGCCCGGGCAGGGCCATCCCACGAGAGAGAGCTAGGAGCAGGCCTTGTGTCTTGCTGCTAGGCCGCTGTGTGAGTGAGAGCGAGGGAAGTCTGGGCATACTGAAGTGGCAAGGCCTATAGGTGGCAGCACCAGCATGGCGCGAAATATGAACTAAGCTGGCAGACAGCATGGGCTGTCTGTGCAGACAATACAGGCTGTCTACATATGCTCGGCCACCTACCGCGCGTCGTCCCGACGCGACAATACTGGTGGTAAAAGAAACTCGGTCTCTCTCTCGTATGAACAGGGCACAGAACACAAAATAAAAACATATATATACATATGGACATGGAAAAAAAACTTCCTACAGGGAGGGAAGAAAAAAACATGTGGGGTGTGCTAATCATTGTGGTCAAATGCAGTGTGCGTCGAAGGGCATCACTGCACGCCTTCCTGCGTCTGGACAGATACTACAACATGGGAGACATCACTGCGGCTGAGCTGTGACGTAACAGGGTACGGTCTCCTCTGGAACGGTGAAGCAGACATCATAGGAGTCGCTGCAGGTTTTCACTCAACCTGGGGCACGACATGCTGGTGCCCTCGAGTGAGGCGTCGACAAAATTCGGCAACTGGGCAGGACTTCTGGCAAGCGACTCAGGAGGACACTTCTCGACTGGTACTGTCGCTGGGCTGTCACTGCCGGCGAGCGTGGAGCGAGTTGTGGAGAGAGTCGTGGCAGAGACGACTGGGCGAAACATCTGGGAGTCGTAACATCATACCCCAGACTGCAGTGAGCGAGCTAGCAGTCAAAGTGACATCTTCTTTGTGCAGGCTGCTCACTGAAGCTTGTGACACGAGGCTGACACAGTGTATCATTCTCTCAACAGTTGGAGTTATAGCAGAGGTTAGTCTAAGCGTCCCCAGACTTGTTTCTCTACATATAACTGCACTCTGAAGGTCTGGAGGTGAAGTGAAACAAATCTCGATGGGAATCATAGCAGGTACGATTCTGCAGAACATCACGAGCGACGAGCATAAAAGCTTTCTGTACAAGAGGGCTCGGTCACTCGGGGCTGTCTTGACATCAGCTGTCATACGCTCTGGTCACAAGGGTGACTTAACACAGTGGTGTTACTCAGGTCTGGCTCAGACCTCACTGGACACACGGAAACTTTAAAAACACACCGCGGTACAACATGTGAGAACACTGACTGAGAGGAATTAATTAATAATTAACACACGACATATATCTTCTCTCGATCTTCTCGACAATACTGAAAAAATTACTGAACACTCGATGGTGACATCATGTGATGTCAGGTGTGATGTCGCGAGGTGATGTCAGCAGACATCTCGAGGTGACGTCAGGCAGATATCGTGAGGTGACGTCAGCAGACATCGTGATGTCATGAAGTCGGGCAGCATCATGGGTGATGTCGATGTGATGTGGGCAGCAGACCACATCATGAGGCCTTGGGACATCTAGCTCGGTAACTCAGGTGGTTTGTAGATCTACGTGACATCGCCCACACCCACGTGGCGTCGCGATCCACATGGCGTCGTGATCTACGTGGCATGCTGGTCCACGTAGCTTCGAGTGGCCTCGGGCACTCGGATACACAGCTCTGGCAATGAATCACACGAAAAAAGCAGAAAACACAGCAGAGGGAGTGGGCAGTGGTGAGTGTATGGTAGTGTGGTGGCGAGGAGCGTGGGTGAGTGTATGGCAGGGGAGCATCTGGCCATTCCTCCTCCTCGACCCACAAACATGTGGAGAAGCTCACACTGGACGCAGAAATCACCACAAAACTCACCTCTGGCTTGCTGAAACAGCTGTGCTGAGCTGAACAACAACAGCAACATACAAGTGACTCTGAACACGTGACTTGAGAAACAGCGTGGGACGCTAGCGTGGGACGCTGTAGCGTGGGGTCACTGTGACGCCACTTACAATTCTCGAAGAAATTCGGTAAATTTCGGCTGGATCCTGCTTGTACCTGTGTCTGGATGCTGAAGCGTGCAGACACGACATCAGGATAACTCGTTGAGAGACGGATGCTTCTTGCATGGGATGATGAAGTGAAGATGACTTCATCCCTCTTCCTTCCTCGCTTTGGGCAAACACACTGCTGCGACCACAGCTGCTACCATTTATAACGGGTTTGTTTGGTGTTCTGGTAGCGAGTGGTTAATGATAAATCTTCGGAGGCTTCTTCGTTTATTGTTAAGTCGTGGTGGGTACACAGGCTTGTGTGTTTGTGCCCATGGCCCGGGCAGGGCCATCCCACGAGAGAGAGCTAGGAGCAGGCCTTGTGTTCTGCTGCTAGGCCGCTGTGTGAGTGAGAGCGAGGCAAGTCTGGGCATACTGAAGTGGCAAGGCCTATAGGTGGCAGCACCAGCATGGCGCAAAATATGAACTAAGCTCGCAGACAGCATGGGCTGTCTGTGCAGACAGTACAGGCTGTCTACACACACACACACACACACACACACACACACACACACACACACACACACACACAGAAAGTAAGAGAGAGAGAGAGAGAGCGAGAGCTTTAATAAGAGTAGGTAACAAAGCCCTAGAATCCGGTAGTTGTCGCTCAAACCAACTCGAGTCAGAGGTCAGGAACAGCGTGTCGACTCTTCCTTTATGTCTCAGTAGTAGTACCAGTTCCTAGTAACCAGTTACCAGTAACCAGTGTACCAGTAGATGACTCACTACCAACCGTCTCTGCGTGAATCACTGACTGTATTCATAATGCTGCTGACCATAGCAGGATTTCAAACACCCCCTCACACATAGGCACTGGTGGGTCAGTCAGAGATAGAGAGCAGAGAGAGGCAGGTCGGCTGTTGGCGCTTTCCATACTTCCCGTTATATATTATACGTACTACCAGCCTATGTGAGTATTCTTACCCTATCCACGTATCGAAAAACCCACATGACAAATGGTGGCACCGGTGTGGCCGTGGATTTAAGGGTATTTCAAACGTTAGAAGACTGTGTGGGGAGCCGGCAGGTCAAAGGTGAACCATCTGCCACCTCCAACTAGCAGTTTACCCTCAGCACACCACCCTGTGTACTCCAGCCTACAAGCCTGTTGCAGCCGTTTTTCAAGCTTCCTGGCTTAGTTCGTGTGCTAATTGCTCAATCTCCGAGGGGTTGACCCGGATTTTGCAATTAAGCCAGTCAGTAAGCCAGACTGTGGAAGTGAACGCTAGTCAGCCTACCTCAGCCTACCATCCAGCCTGTCTCCTGTCATCCACCTGCTCCTTCATGCTGTGTGCATCGTTACACGTCTTCGTCAGCCATTCTCGTGGGTTAAGCCAGTCAGCCAACCCAGCTTCCTAACCCAGCTGAGAGAGAGAAGTAAGCCACGCAAGTTCCTCTGAAGTATTGCTTCATGTATCGCTTGTGCTTGGATGCTGGTAAGAGTGGTCTTCATCATCCCTGTGGCATTGTGATTTAGTTAAGCCACCTTGTGCGTGGTGAGAAGTGCGTGGCAGTGAGAGCGCACAGGGCCAGCTTGTTCTGCTGCCTCCACCACCACCCGCCACCCACCTCATCTACCTGTGGCTGTTTGCACCCTTGTACCGGGTCCTAGTACTGTTTTGGCTCACATAATTGGTCAATAGATTGTAGCTGACGCCAACGATAAAGCCAGTTATGTGAGTTCACCTAAAAAGCGCATTTCTTCCGACGACAGTGTGAGTGTAGGCGTCATCTCCCGCATAGGACAAGCTTCACCTCATCACTCGTCACCATCACCGTCTACTACTCCAGACTCCAGTGATAATTTTCTGTTTAGAGACATTTTTTCTTGCATTTAAAGACATTTGCGTGTGTGAGACATTTACAGTGAATTTCTTGTGTACTCTAAGCCTTGTGTTTTCAGTGTAGACTCAGTGTTTCTTTGACTCATTATTTTTGCAATATTTTTCAGTGTTATCGCTCATCTCATTTTTTTATCTGTGTTTTTTTTATGCTACTCTCTGTCTGTAGTAAGTATTACTGTGTAGTGTACCAGTCAGTCACTCCGTGTGAAGTAATTCATTCATTTTTTTTTGTATTCTTTCCAGTATTTGTCATTGTAGTTCATGCAGTGATATTCACCCCAGTATACCAAATTATCCATTTATTTCTGTGTATCTTTTTTTTCGTATGCCAGCAGTGTCCCATTCCCTGATCTTTTCGCAGACTTGTGTACCATTATTTTTGCCAGCAATTTTTGTCGTATCAGTCACAGCAAGATTTTGTTGTAAGAATATACAAAAAAAAATGAATAAGTGAATATGTTGTGTGTGCCCCGCCACTTGTAAGTGTTGTGTGCCCCGCCACTTATAAGTGTTGTGTGCCCCGCCACTTGTAAGTGTTGTGTGCCCCGCCACTTGTAAGTGTTACACTTCCAGTTTTGTTTCTTGTTTTATTTTTATTCATATTTTTCATATTTCTTTGAACAAATTCACTCTTAGTGTAATTTCAATTTCTTTTTAACGTAAAGTGTTTTCTTTACTCTGTTTGAGTAAATTGTTTTGTCTAATTTACAATTAAGAGTTAAAGTGTTCAATCAGTTTTTCTTCATATTTTTATTTTATTATTTAATCAACATTTTCCCAGTGTAACTTTATTACTGCATTGATTATTTCTGCATCTTATTTTGTTGCACTTGTTCTGCAGTGAATTATTTTTCTATTGATATTTTTATGCATTATTATTCTCAGTTCATTATTGTTTGAGTCTTGTTTTTCCATTTTATTATTTTCCTGATGTTGTCTTTGCATTATATTTTAATTTTGTTTATGCATTCTTAGAAAATATTTAAACTTCCCAGTTATCTCTCGTTGCATACAATTTAGTGATTTTATTTTATACTTTTTACATTGATTTCCAATTTTATTAGTTAATTTCTTTATTAGCAAGAGTACAGACAGCTCATTTTGCATTTAATTCAGTCTCCAGTAATATTTTTTACTTGTAAATGTAAATGTAATTTTTTTATCTTGTCCAGCAGTCCTTTACATTGAGTTGTCCTTCCTCTTGCAGTGTATCTTAGACATTTTTTTATTACTTCTGCAGAATTAGTTGCATCTCTTTTATTTCAATTTTAGCATTTTATATCATTTTTATTGTTCATTATTTTTGCCTTATTTGTTCTCGTGCAACTTCTTTGCCATTATGTCTCACATACCGTCAAGTGATACTTTAGTGAATGTCGACACTCAGACCTCTCAGGCTACTGCTGCTCCTGTCATCAGTCCTCATAGCTCCTTAGTGACTGACAGACCGACCCAGACACTGAGATACTATAGTTTTACTCGTGATTCCCTTGATGCATTACCTTTATTCAATGGCCATTCGTTCTCGTGTTAATGCTCTAGTTGAAGGTCCTCCTTCAGAGGAAAGTCTTATCAGACTTGCGAAAGAAGCTCTTCATCGATCCCCTGCTGCTGTTCACGTTGTTGATCTCCTTGATATGCGAGACTTCAGGAATCTTACTAAGTGGTCACAATATGAGAAACTGATTCGTTCTTTCCTTGTACCAGTAAAAACAGCTGATCCATATGTCGTTCTTAGGGAACTAGTGAATGCTACACCCATGAATGAATCGTTGAGTGCATTTGCTGTTAGATTAGACAAATTTTTATCATCATTTATCAATGCTGTCCAGTCCTCAGCTTTTGTCCCTGACGAGGATAAACCATCCACAGCATCGTTTGCTAAAATAGCAGCTTTTGGAACAATCAAAGAACTAATGCCGCCTGCTTCCGTGTGTGCTTATGAGGCTAATCCTCCAACTGTGACGATGGAACCACTTACAGCCCTAAATCATGTACGTTCCTTGTGCCCCCAGGGTACTTTCCCATGTATCAAAAGTAATTTCACACCTATGCCTCAGTCTGCACCACCTCTTGTTTGCGCCACAGCGACAAATCGTGGTCGTCAACCATCTCAGCGATCACCAAGGACCAGTGTACAGAGTCATTATAAACCTCGTAGTATTCATAGTACATTCAGTAACCATAGTCAGCGGACTTGTTACAACTGTGGTTTCCGTGGACATATTGCAATTAATTGTTCTGATAGTCACCCTAAGAGGCGTCGTGCTGATGATGAGTACCAGTCAGATCTTCCCTACTGTACTTATCATAGAATACATGGACATGACACATCTGAGTGCAATGCTCTTTACAACCTTCAGTACTCTAGGTCTTTCCGTGGCCGTTCCAACCGCAGAACCCGTAGAGGAAATAGACATCGTGGTTCTCAAAATTACCAGAACTAGGCTCATTCTTCCAATTCGGGGGAATTCGAGCGCCCCATTCAAACCGTCCCATGGTGACAGTAGGTGATAATGAGTACACCATCCCCATTCACAATTCCTTTGAAGCCTTAAGCAGTCTCGAGAATGACAATCCTGCTGATGATGTTGCTTCACACGTCTCTGACGTAGATGATTTTAGGGATGAAGTGGAACAAATGATGACAACCCACCTTTTTGTTTGCACATAACTTCCAATGCAACCATAGGCCCTATAGTGCAAGCATCTGTTCATAATGCGCCCGTTCATTTGTTCATGGACTCTGGTGCGCAAGTCAATATTATCAGGTCTAGTTTGTTTAGGGATAAGCAGTTACGACATGTCCTTCTCGTAGAACCGACTCATGTGTCCTCCCCTAGTGGAGTAGCTGGTTCTCACCTGTGTGTCCACGGTCGGACTTTCCTCACCTTTTCTATCCAAGGTAGAGACTTCACTGCTTCCTTCCTTGTTGTCGACCAGATTACTTTCCCTGGTGACCTTCTATTGGGTTTTGCTTCCATGCGAGAAAATTGATGACTTGATCGTACCATTTTGGGGTTACCAGCTTGGATCCGAGATCTGCCATACTGCTGCAGAGTACGACATTCGAATTAAGTCCTTACAGGCCAGTGCATTTTCCAGTAGCGTACCCAAGCGGTCAGGCACTGATGATCCTGTCATTCCTGTCTGTGTTCCTGCAACTTCAGACTTGCAGGATAGTGTCCAGTTACCTCAAGTGTCCGAGGATGCTCTGACTACCTTGAGTGCTGAGCCTATCCCTGCAATGTCTGCTAGTTCAAGTCGGAAAACGATTACTTGCAACTAGTAATGCCATCTCTTGTTGATGTCACATGCCGTCTGCAGAAAGACGTTTCTGTCGCAGCTAGTGCCCTCACTAGAGTGTCTGTTGTTGTTCCTAGTGTTCCAGATGGTGATAATGTCCTAGTTGACAGTGGTTCTTGCAAAGTAAAAGGTCTATTTGTTAAAGCATCCTTACATGTTGTAAGAGATAGTAAGATCCATTTCTTCCTAGCTAACACTTCTGGTCACAGTGTTTGTCTCAGAGCAAATACCAATCTTGTTGACCTTGTTCACTATCCTTACCCTGTTCAGGTAGAGGATGAATTGTCACCTGACCAGTGGGTCGGTGCTATTTCTACCGGGAAGACTTCATCCACTTCACCAGATCAATCTGTTCCACCAGTTGAGGAGAAAGACTTAGCTCCCACTGACTTCCCAGATGAAGTCAAGCGTTTGTTGACTCTGTTGAACAAACGTCGTAAAGCCATTGCCTTACCAGGTGAGAAGATGGGTATAACGAACTTATTGTCCCATCGTATTCCACATGAACCTGGTACTAGACCTATCTATATACCTGCGTACAGAATGCCTCATTCACAAGTTGCTGTCGCAGAAGAATTGATCAATCAAATGCTTGATGATGGAGTTATTGCACCTAGCAATTCACCTTGGAATGCACCCTTGATCCTAGTACCTAAGAAGGATGGTACTTGGCGCCCAGTGATTGACTTTAGGAAGTTAAATGCGAAAACTATTCCAGATCGCTTCCCACTTCCTGTACTTGGTGATCTTTTACATAACATCGGAGACAACAAAGTTTTTTCAACCCTGGATTTGTTACAAGGGTTTTGGCAAGTCCCTCTTCACGAGGACAGCCAAGAGCTAACTGCATTCTCCACTCCTACAGGTCATTATCACTTCCTCCGTATGGCGTTTGGATTACGATCCTCCCCTATCACGTTCTCAAGGCTCATGACTAATATCTTTAGAGGTCTCATAGGTAATGCACTTATGGTGTACTTAGATGACGTAATCGTCATGTCTAAAGACGTGGATACACACTTGAAAAGACTTGATGTAGTACTTGGTAAGCTTGAAGAAGCCAATTTAAAGATCAAACTCTCTAAATGTCAGTTTTTTAGATCAGAAATTAAGTTTCTTGGTCACGTAGTCACTCCTAGAGGGGTTACGACTGACCAAAGTAAAGTAACTGCAGTACTAAATTTTCCAACTCCCAAAACTGCTGATGCCGTAAGATCCTTTGTGGGCTTAGCAGGTTTTTATAGATTTTTCATTGCCAAATTTTCTTCTATAGCTGCTCCTCTAACTGAGTTGCTTAAGAAAGATGCTCCTTTTGTTTGGACCTTCCGTCAAGAAAGAGCATTCCAAACTTTAAAAGAAAAGCTAACATCTGCTCCAATTTTGAAATTTCCAGATTTTTCTAAGCCTTTCTATCTGACAACTGATGCTAGTTCTATTGGCATAGGTGCCGTACTAGCTCAGAAGACCGATGGCAAGTACAACGCAGTTGCATTTGCTAGCCGAGTCCTTACGAAGGCTGAACATAATTATACAGTAACTGAGCAAGAAGCTTTAGCAATAGTATGGTCTTTAAAGAACTTCCGAGACATTATTTATCAGTACTCTGTTCATGTCTTGACAGACCACGCTCCACTGATACCTTTATTCCAGAACAAACAACCTACTGGAAGGTCAGCCAGATGGACCTTGACTATCCAAGAGTTCAATCCCACCTTTGAACACTTACCTGGCAAGTCAAATGTAGTCGCAGATGCTTTATCGCAGCATGTTAGTATAGTAACTGCAGACCCTCCATTTAGTGCTGAGGATGTAAAGAATGCTCAACGAACAGATCCCATGTGGTCTGGTGTGATTCAATCCCTGCTCCAGGAAGATCTTATTCTGACTGTGAAGCCACCAGCACCCATCAGTGACTTTGTTATGAACCAAGAATTACTGTATCGAACAGCCGAGTTGGGTACTCCTAGCAGAAGAGTTTACCAGTTAGTAATTCCACAGTCACTAGTGAATGTAGCCTTACAGTTAGTTCACGATGTACCAGGTGTTGCACACCCTGGTATGGATCATTCAGTAAAACAAGCCAGATTGAAATACTTTTGGCCTCGTATGGCAACTGGTATTTCTGAGTATGTTAAGAAATGTAGTGTCTGCATGCAACATAAAGGTAATGCTAATGGTCCTAATCCAATCCAAGTGTATCCAACCACTAGCGAACCGTGGGAAAGAGTTGCGCTAGATTTGTTAACTAATTTCCAGTGTTCCCTCCAGGGCAACAAACATCTATGTGTTATGGTAGACCATTTCACCAGATATTGTGAGTTAGTTCCTATTGCAGATAAGACTGCCGAGACAGTAGCTAAAGCATTTAAAGAATTCATTATCTGCAGGCATACCACCCCTAAGTCCCTAGTAACAGATAATGGAGGTGAATTCTGTAATGAGATTCTTGAAAATGTGTACCTTGTACAAGATCTCTAAATCCACCATTGTTCCTCATCATACTGCCAGCAATGGGTTAGCGGAACGTACCAATAAGAAAGTACTTGATGTCTTGAGAGCCACTATCAATCCCAACAGTGAAACTTGGGATGAAGTTATACCTGATGTGCAGTGTGCTATAAATTCTGCTTACAATGTTTCTATAGGTGACACTCCACATTATGCATTATACGGTGTAGATAAACGTTTGCCTTATGAGTTGTTATATTCTAATCCGAAACCAAATTACAACCCTGATGATTTCATAGCAACTCGTACCAGCTTAGCTCAAAGTGTTTTTAGAAGAATCCGCGAAACACTTCATAAATCAACAGCAGAATTTACAAGAGTCGCAAACACTCGAGCAAAGCCATCCAAAATCAAAGTAGGTTCGAGAGTTATGCTGACTAACTTTAACAAAACGTCTGCACTGCCTAAGCTTGATCAAAAGTTTGTTGGTCCTTATCGTGTAGTTGAACATATCACTGGTAATAAGTATAAGGTTAGAGAAATTAGTACTGGTCAGTATAAAGAATCGCATTTAGATCATATGAAGTTAGTATGTGATGATAATGATGTTCCAACCCAGACTAATGTGACAGACTCTGACAATCCTCCCGATCCTGTACTCTCTACCTCTGATACTCAGTCAGACGATCAACCTGAATGTCGTTATTCCCTAAGTACACGACAAGTATTGAGAAATCCTCAAGTATCATTTGTTACTTCCAATTCAGATTTGCCTCAAATACAGCATGAGTTAGCCAGTGCAACAGAGTTTGATCCTCCCAGAGATGACACCCATTCTGCATATATCAATCTCACCCTAGCAGAGTTGGGGTTAAATGTAAATAACCTGTATAGATGAATAATTACAGTATCAACTTATCAGTATTCAAGAATTTTTTTTTTGTGTTCACATTCTCTCCGAATTCTGAGAGTTAACAGTCTAGATTTGAGTGCACCGAATCTGCCTTTCTGTTAAACACTTCTTTCTTTGTATATATTCCTTCCTCAGAATCCGTAGATCACATGAATACAGATCGATCGATCAAATTTTTTTTTATAACTTCTATTGTGTAATCTCACCGTTGAGTTTCATTCGATGAGTTGTGCTATATTATACCTTGTAGTTTCAGTTACGTAAGCTTCCATTCCAATGTTCTACTTATGTATATTATAATGTTCAATTGTTGTGTACTTTGACATTGTATAGAATCAGCCCAAGCTGTATACCTGCCATCTCTAGTTTGTATTAGTTGTATGTCGGGACGACATACGTTAGCGTCGCCGAGCTCTCAGTAGTAGTACCAGTTCCTAGTAACCAGTTACCAGTAACCAGTGTACGAGTAGATGACTCACTACCAACCGTCTCTGCGTGAATCACTGACTGTATTCATATTGCTGCTGACCATAGCAGGATTTCAAACACCCCCTCACACATAGGCACTGGTGGGTCAGTCAGAGATAGAGAGCAGAGAGAGGCAGGTCGGCTGTTGGCGCTTTCCATACTTCCCGTTATATATTATATGTACTACCAGCCTACGTGAGTATTCTTACCCTATCCACATATCGAAAAACCCACATGACATATGTCCTTCGCCGCAAACACAAATTGCTGAGTATAAATGCATGAGTGAAGATGGTTGAGTACAAACAGGATCTTCCTCGCATGGGTCAATAAGATATTCTGTATTTGTTTATTCCTCTAGTCATATGGAGAACACAGATGTACTTCAGCAGCGTGCTAAAGACGGTCTCAGTGTGAAACCGAAAACGTACGGTACTCGTTTTTTTCTTGTTTGATTGTCTACGAATGGGTCGGTTTGTTTACTGCAAAAAAGACACTTGCTGCAGAACAATTGTTTCATTCTTTGTAGAGCTTTATCAAGTCCTGACTTGATAAAGCTCTACACACAGCGAAAGATGTCAATATAATCATATTCTGCTAACCTACCTACCTACTTCTCTCTCTCTCTCTCTCTCTCTCTCTCTCTCTCTCTCTCTCTCTCTCTCTCTCTCTCTCTCTCTCTCTCTCTCTCTCTCTTTGCCGCTGTTGTAGACACCGCCATTTTTCCAGTATTTACTACTCATTTTTAAACTGTTATTTAAACAATCCACTAATAATACTGTTGTTAGATGAGGATCCTCTCCACTTATCCAGAGGCGCCTGCAAAGATGTTGTTAGATGAGGATCCTCTCCATTTATCCAGAGGCGCCTGCAAAGATGTTGTTAGATGAGGATCCTCTCCACTTACCCAGAGATGCCTGCAAAGAAGGAACTTGCATCACAGCTGACCAGTTTACCACTGCAAAGGCTGATCGACGGCCATTTTCTCACAGAAAATTCTGCCATGTAACTAATATACGACCGATAAATGTTTAAAGGCAGTTGATTTATGCTTCATCGACCATTTAAAAGTTCAAAGATAGCGCTACCAGTGTTTCAAATACATTTTTGTTCTTGTTTATTTTTTGACTGGGCTGCTATCTGTTGACTATATTCTATAATTGTGTGTTTTCAGTCAAGATATCAGACGGAGCTATCGTTTTTACATCAATGAATTTACAAGTTTAATAGCTGTTATCCACTCCAGCTCATTTCAGAGGTCTATCTTCCTCCAGGATACTTCCCAGAACAATCTACACACGCCCAGGTACCTCCCACAACAGCCAACAAACACCCAGGTATCTCCCACAAGAGTCATTAAGCACCCAGGTATCTCCCACAGTCAGCAAACACCCAGGTATCTCCCACAACAGTCAACAAACACCCAGGTACCTCCCACAACAGCCAACAAACACCCAGGTATCTCCCACAAGAGTCATTAAGCACCCAGGTATCTCCCACAGTCAACAAACACCCAGGTATCTCCCACAACAGTCAACAAACACCCAGGTACCTCCCACAACAGCCAACAAACACCCAGGTACCTCCCACAACAGCCAACAAACACCCAGGTACCTCCCACAACAGCCAACAAACACCCAGGTATCTCCCACAAGAGTCATTAAGCACCCAGGTATCTCCCACAGTCAACAAACACCCAGGTATCTCCCACAACAGTCAACAAACACCCAGGTACCTCCCACAGCAGTCAATAGACACCCAGGTACCTCCCACAACAGTCAACAAACACCCAGGTACCTCCCACAACAGCCAACAAACACCCAGGTATCTCCCACAACAGCCAACAAACACCAAGGTATTTCCCGCAACAGTCAACAAACATTCAGGTACCTCCCACAAGTCAACAAACACCCAGGTATCTCCCACAACAGTCAACAAACACCCAGGTACCTCCCACAGCAGTCAATAGACACCCAGGTACCTCCCACAACAGTCAACAAACACCCAGGTACCTCCCACAACAGCCAACAAACACCCAGGTATCTCCCACAAGAGTCAACAAACACCCAGGTATCTCCCACAAGAGTCAACAAACACCCAGGTATCTCCCACAACAGCCAACAAACACCAAGGTATCTCCCGCAACAGTCAACAAACATGCAGGTACCTCCCACAAGTCGACAAACACCCAGGTATCTCCCACAACAGCCAACAAACACCAAGGTATCTCCCGTAGCAGTCAACGAACATTCAGGTACCTCCCACAAGTCAACAAACACCCAGGTATCTCCCACAACAGTCGATAAACACCCAGGTATCTCCCACAATAGTCAACAAACACCCAGGTATCTCCCACAACAGTCAACCAACACCCAGGTACCTCCCACAAGTCGACAAACGTCCAAATATCTATTACAGAGAGGGTAAACAGGGACAGCACTGGCAAGGAGAGATGAGAGTTGTGAGCTGATGACACTACCTCTTATATACACCATCTACAACAACGATGCTACTGTACGAAGACCCACCACCGATCTGCAACTCAGTGGTAAATCATTAGCCTCGCAACCGAAAGGACATGGGATTCCATTACCCGGACCACGCGAGATGTATTCACACGTTTCCTTACACTAGTTGCCCCTGTTCACCGAACAGTAAGTAGGTACCTGGATGTTAGGATTGTTGTGGGTCGCATCTTCGAAGAGGACCTCAGTGAAAATAAGCCTCCTCTTTCCTAGAAAGGAACGCGTTCACGGAGCATTCTGCCCTGCCATGTTACTAGCTTGGTGTGGGTTGGGAGATTGTTTCAAGACTATCGACTATACGAGGGTCATTAAGACTGCTGGATGCATGTTCACCACTAATTAAGGATACATTAATCTGTAATATGGGGATTAGAGTAATCGATCACTGCTTGTACACTGAGATACGCACCTCTCGATGTATATAAACAGAGATACATACCTCTCAGTGTATATACACCGATACACGTATCTCGGTGTATATACACCGAAACATACACACCTATCGGTGTATATATACCGAGATATACACGTCTTTCGGTGAATATACACGGAAGATACTTCTCGGTATATATATACCGAGTGATGCACACTTTGTGGTATATATATATATATATATATATATATATATATATATATATATATATATATATATATATATATATATATATATATATATATATGTCGTGCCGAATAGGCAGAACTTGCGATCTTGGCTTAAACAGCAACGATCATCTTGCCATATAGGACAAGTGAAAATTTGTGTATGCAATAATTTCGCCAAAATCATTCTGAACCTAACGAAAAAAATATATTTGATTGTGTTTGTTTAGTATTAAATTATCTTAAACGTATTTAAAATATATTTAGTTGGGTTAGGCTAAAATAAATTGCTCTTGTTATAATAAGGTTAGGTAAGTTTTCTAAGATTCTTTTGTTGCAAAATTTAAAATTTTTACATTAACATTAATGAAAAAAATATATTTTTAAACGTATAAGAGAAAATTTCAGAAAGGGCTTAATTTTAAATGAGTTCTTGCTAATTGACCAGTTTTACATATTCGGCACGACATATATATATATATATATATATATATATATATATATATATATATATATATATATATATATATATATATATATATATATATATATATCGAGAGGCTCAAACCTCTTGGTGAATATTCAAGGAGAAATACACACCTCAGTGTTTATACACCTCGATATACATTTCTCGGACCATATACCCGGAGATCATCACCCCCGCGGTCCGTTCCCAGACCAGGCCTCCTTATTGCTGGCCTGATCGATCAAGCTGTTAGTGCACGCCGCCCGGAGTCCAACATATACATCACAAACCGGCAGATAAGGAACTGTTTTTGAGGAATCTGTGGAGTTCCCTTTTGAAGACAGCCAGGAATTTGTTGGTGATAATCCCTTATGCATGAAGGGAGGGTGTAGAAGAGTCGTGGCCCCTTTACGTTTATTTGAGCTCTCTCATGGTACTCATCGCCCTTTGTTTTTCATTAGAAGTATCCTGGACTTTCTGCCAAGCCTCTTGTGTTCATAAAAAGCAATTCCGGCGTGCAGGTTTGGTACTAATCTTTCAGTATCTTCCATGTGTAGATTATGATGCATCTTTCTCACCTACGTTCTAAGGTGTACAGACTTCAAGCATTCCCAGTAATTCAGGCGCCTGACTGTGTACAAGCTGTGAAGGTTCTCTACATTTTCTGGTTCGGCAATTTCGCTGCCTTGAAGGTGGCCGTTAGTACACAGTACTAATCCTGCCTAGAGAGAACGCTTGACCCGAAGGGTATCATCATCATTATTGGCTTAGCATTTCCTGTTTTGAAGGCTCTGATTATCCAGCCTATCATTTTTCTTGCATTTGCGATAGCAACATTGTTGTGCTCCTCTAACGTGATATCTGACATTATCACTCCCAGGTCTCACATTCGACTTATGTTCTACTGAGTGGTTAGAGTTTGTCTCGTACTCTGATCTTGTTTTTATTTCCTCCATTCTTCGATGACGTATTAACTGAAATTTGTCATCACGGAACATAGTATTGCTATCAGTGGCCCACTGGAAGACTTGGTTTATCTCAGCTTCGAGATTCGCTTTGTCTTCTGTATTCACCTATTTGTGGTTGCAGGGGTAGAGTTACAGCTCATGGCTCCGCCTCTTCGCTATCGCAACTAGGTCCACTCTCCCTGCTCCATGAACTTACAACCATAACATCACCCAGCATCAACCAGCATCACCCAACACCAACCACCACCACCCAACACCAACCACCACCACCCAACACCACCCAACACCACCAAGCATCACCCAACAGCACACAGTATCACCCAACACCACCAAGCATCACCCAACAACACGCAGTATCACCCAACATCAACCATCATCACTCAACACCACCCAGCATCACCCAGAATCACCCAACATCACTCAGCATCAACCAATATAATAATTACAACATCACACAACCGTAGACTCATCACAGCCTAGTCTTCATAACAGAAAAATTACTTCCAGAATTCTGATTAACTACAAGCAGAATGAAAACAAATGAACTTGCCTAATAACCTCTGATAAAAAAAAAAGCTTCATTTGCATGTTATTGACCGCATAATTCAGCTCTGGTGCGGAAGATAATATAATTTCTATATAGTGTTATGACTAACTGCAATCATAGCCTCGTAACCAGATTACACTGGGATCGGGAATCGCTAGTGGCCTGGTTAACATGATATTGTTGGTGGATTGTTTAGCCTAGTATTGTTCGTGAATTGTTTAACCTGGTATTGTTGGTGGATTGTTTAACCTGGTATTGTTGGTGGATATTGGATTGATAGTTTGAGCCGTGATTTAACGGAGGAAAATAAAAATGCATATAATATTACTCAGTAATTTTAGAAGATAATTTTTGTGTGGCCCTTCAGGGGGAGGGGGGCGGGGCGTGGATGCCGGTAAAGGGCTCTTGGTCCAGGACATTACAGCTCCCCACCCTTTTCTGGGCTCAAGGTAATTGCTGTACTTCCCATTTGACCAGGGG
Source organism: Cherax quadricarinatus (assembly GCF_038502225.1). Lineage (NCBI taxonomy): Eukaryota > Metazoa > Arthropoda > Malacostraca > Decapoda > Parastacidae > Cherax > Cherax quadricarinatus. Next base: position 59,529,742 of record NC_091296.1, read on the forward strand.
TGTGTGACTTCCCCCCCCCCGTACGAATTTAGCGCTTCCACAGTAATAATAATAATAATAATATTACTTTTTAATAATGATAACGTGATGAAAAAGCTGCAAATATCATTTCGAGATGGAGTAACAGGAAGGGTTGTAGAATTAAGGAAAATGCAGTCGTCTATCTCTCAGTGTTTGATTTCTTTTGTGAAAGGATAATAAACTTAGAATAACCCGGTTTAGAACCATCTTTCAATACCCCCCCCCCCCCCACACACACAGTCATACCTTTACATATATAGTAACACCTTTGTCAAATTTAAAGCCTGATACGCATGCAAAACTCACTACACAAAAAAGAGGAAACGTATAACTACAATTCAACAACAAAATCAGAAATGCATGAAGCGTATCGTAAAAAATATCTAGTGTTACATTTATTGAGAATAAAGTGCAGCTTGCATGCCGGAGTGCAACAATAAATCTATTGATCGCCTCGTGATAAAATTGCAACAATTTACAGTGTAAAGAGAGAGTAGTGGAGTGTAAGGCAGTGTTACCCCCCCCCCGGCCAAGGAGCAGACATACACAAACAGTCATTCCAGTCTAGCAGCACATTCTCTGAGGAAACTGGGAAGGAAAAATTCCTGAGCAGTTTCTCGGCAACGAAATGTGAGGCTAAAATTATGTTAAAGCAATTCCATAGAGTGTTTGAGGTGTCAGTATTATGTTGGAGGCGACAGGAAACACTGGTTCTCTGCTTAATATTATTCTTTTGTTTTTGTTTTTTAAAGCCTGTCGACTACGCTAGGGTGCATGGTAATTTTATTTAGGTACAGGTACACATAAGTACAATTATCATACATGGTAACATATGCTCAATAATGACTCATATGGAGTCAGAAACTCAGAGATTAATTGATTGGTATATTTCGACCCCCTTCTGGGATCCTCCTGAGAAGAGAGGGATCACAGAAGGGGGTCGAAATGTTGAGATGGGTTATTTTCCTGAATTTCTGTCTCCATGTGGGTTATTATCGAGCAATGACAAATGTTCTTTATGCTTTAGTTAGTCATAGTAACTTATATGTAAATTGCCTAGGATAACCCCCCAGGGGAATGTCGTACCAGGAAAGGTTGAGGGAAATCGGACTGACGACACTGGAGGACAGAAGGGTCAGGGGAGACATGATAACGACATACAAGATACTGCGGGGAATAGACAAGGTGGACAGAGATAGGATGTTCCAGAAATGGGACACAGAAACAAGGGGTCACAACTGGAAGCTGAAGACTCAGACGAGTCACAGGGACGTTAGGAAGTATTTCTTCAGTCATAGAGTCGTCAGGAAGTGGAATAGCCTAGCAAGTGAAGTAGTGGAGGCAGGAACCATACATAGTTTTAAAAAGAGGTATGACAAAGCTCAGGAAGCAGAGAGGGAGAGGACCTAGTAGCGATCAGTGAAGAGACGGGGCCAGGAGCTGAGTCTCGATCCATGCAACCACAATTAGGTGAGTACACACACACACACACACACACACAGAGTAATGGTAGCACACAACCCAGGATGAGTTGTGGCTTAGATGGCTTGGTGCTACACTGTGTTAAGTTTACTGCTGAAGGTTCGATCCCTCATGGGGGAAGTCAGTGGTGGTTATATGGCAGTAGTGAGCTCAGAGACCAATTGAAGCTTAAAGTTGTAGCCTCCAGTCATTTCACCCACCCATCCATCCATGCCTCCAACAATCCATCTCTCTAGCACTGCATCTATTCCTTTCAACAATCCATCCCCCTAACTCCGACCCCTCACGCCACACCTCCGGCGCTCCCAGGAGGCGTGAGACTGGTGTTGCAGGAGGCAGTTAACAACAAGGTTTAAATACATTTCTGTCAGCGGGTCAGGAAGTTAAGGTTGCTTGCACCATGTGATGGACGTGCTGTGTGACGGTCACGTCATGTGATGGCAGCCCCCCCCCCCCCGCTGCCTTGATGGTACCATGGAGTTAAGGGTAGCAGCCCTCCCGCTGCCTTGATGGTACCATGGAGTTAAGGGTAGCAGCCCTCCCGCTGCCTTGATGGTACCATGGAGTTAAGGGTAGCAGCCCTCCCGGTGCCTTGATGGTACCATGGAGTTAGGGGTAGCATCCTTCCTGCCGCCTCCGCCGCCGCCGCCGCCGCCGCCGCCGCCGCCGCCGCCGCCGCCGCCGCTGCTGCTGCTGCTGCTGCTGCTGCTGCTGCTGCTGCTGCTGCTGCTGCTGCTGCTGCTGCTGCTGCTGCTGCTGCTGCTGCTGCTGCTGCTGCTGCTGCTGCTGCTGCTGCTGCTGCTGCTGCTGCTGCTGCTGCTGCTGCTGCTGCTGCTGCTGCTGCTGCTGCTGCTGCTGCTGCTGCTGCCGCTGCTGCTGCCCCTCAACTGAGTGCAGAGGCGAGGCCACCAAAAGGGGAGAAATTTGTTTTTCTTC
>NC_091296.1:59534680-59562180 GCF_038502225.1 Cherax quadricarinatus
AGGGAACTGGGGAAACAGTGAATGAGAAGAGTGGGTTCTCCAAACTCAGAAAATCAGATAATAAGAAAAATACCAGATAACAAGACTGAAGAAGGAAGGAGAGCTTGTGATAGACAACAAGGAAGTCTATGAAGAACTGACCAAGCGATCTGAGGAGGTGTTGTCAGTGGAATCAGAGAATCAAAGGGAAAGGGTACGACTATACACTTAATACGAAAGGAGTTGAAGCGCTTCTGAGTGAGCTGAATACGTTAAAGGGATCTGATTCTACGGAAAGGGGCAGAGGCGCTGTCCAAATCTTTAGCTAAAAACTACAATAAGCCCAGGGGTATGGGACAATTACCAGAGATCTGGAGGGCAGCACATGCAGCTCCAATATTTAAGAAAGGAGACAAACATGTAGCATTACACTACAGGCCATTAGGTACATTATGTAGGAAGTGGAGAAGATAATCAGAAGGATAGTGGTAGACCACATGCTCGATTATGGGAAATCTTGTCTCGTATACCTGCTGAAGTTCTATGACAAAGTAACAAAGGTGAGAGAAGAGCGAGGGATTAGTGGACTAGATATTCTTGGAGTGCAAGACGGCTTTCAGCACCGTACCTCGCAAGAGGTACGGTGTTGAAGACTTTGTAGGAAAGCACAGCAGTAGATCAAAGAGTATTCTGGTGGAGAGGAAGCAAAGTGATAGTCCGAGAGATGCTAGCATGAACAAGTGTAGCAAGCGAGGCTACACAAGGATCAATACTGGAACCGATATTGTTTCTGCACATGTAAATATATCTCTGTTTACAGATGATGTAAATTTGACGAGGAGAATAACACCAGATAAAGACAAAAAAAAGCTAGGCACGTACCTGGACGAGCTACAGGACTGACCCGACAAGAGTTACCGCAGGCAAATGCAGGCTATGAAAATTGGGGAAAAGGGAAAGACCAGAAATTAAATATCGGCTGAAGAAACAAATGCTGTAAACCTCAGCCAAGGGAAAGCACCTAGGAGTGAGCATAGTGCCTAGAATATTGCCCGAGTTGCAATCAATTGAATAACCTTTGCAGCGAAAGCTCCTCTGCCAAATCTAAAATCAGCTTTCAGAACTCTCAGCAAAGTCATTTACGACCTTATATACGATATACGAGTAACTGGGTATACGCAGCTCGCGCATCCAACCCTCACATGTTCAAGCATACCAAGATAATGAAGAAATGTAGATCAGGGATTTGCACTGAGACCAAAATACCAGAAGACTTGATAGGGAACACAAGGATAGGCTGTTTTATATGTAAGAAACGGGTACACGAGGGCACAGTTGACAAAGAAGGTGTTCCTGGGATCAACGCCTCTATGGCCCAGTCCTTGACCAGGCCTCCCGGTGGATCAGGACCTGATCAGCCAGGCTGTTACTTCTGGCCGCACTTAGTCCAGTGCACGAACCGCAGCCCGGCAGATCGGGTACTGAGTTTAACTCACTCTGGAAAGCAGCCAGGGGTCTATTGGTAATTCCCTTTATTCCTAGTGGGAGGCTGTTGAATAGTCTTGGTCCCCGGACACTTATTGGGTTTTCTCTTAGTGTACTAACGGCACCCCTGGGGTATGTTGCACCGTCTGCCTGGTAGTTTGTTTTCGTAGGGAATGATTTCTATGTGCAGAATAGAACCAGTCCCTGTAGGATTTTTTAGGTATCGCAGGGATGTCAGGAAATATTTCTTCAGTCTGAGAGCGGTCAGGAGTGGAATGATCTTGTCCAAAAAATTAATAGAGGTAGTCTTTATATAATTTTTTACGACAGGACCCACGAGGCTAGGAGTACATCCTTCAAGAAGAAGCAAGTTAGGAAGCAGGGCCAGGTGCCGAGAATCAACTCCTGCAACCACAAAGGCGACTACTACAAATAGACAAGTACTTACGGACGCGAGCACACACTGCGCAGGAGACTAAGACATCTGACCCCCCCCCCCCGTTACCTCTGTCACCTACCTCCTTGTACCCCTCTCTCTTTTGTGTACCTTCCTTTGATGGTCTTAGGTGCACATTGAGAAACAGAGAAAGAGAGGGGGGGGGGGAGATCGTAAAGGATAGAGGTAGAGAGGGCAACAAAGTGCTATCGGTTCTCGCAAGGTTGTCATTTAGGTGAGAGCCTGAAATAAAGACAGATAGAGCGATATCTCTCAGGTGAGCAGCCAGGCGTCCACAACACCTCACAAGAACATCAATAGTTGCTGCCAGTCTACAGCTGTTTGCGTTTTTATTTGCGACTACTTCTGTTTGTCATGTATGTGGGAGAAAATAAAATCAAGAATATTTATTTTCCGCTCTGTGTCAAGTTTTATTGTATATTTTGTTTTGCTAATCGTTAAGGCACCTCTGTTATTGTATAATTATTGATTCTGAAATAACACGATTTGTAAACAAACCACGGGACTGGTGAGATTTGAACCCACAACGAGTGAGTCGTGAAACTCCAGGCCAGTGCGTAAGCCATTGGACCAGCTGACTACAATAAGAGTCACCCAACTAGGTATATTTATGCACCATAGGGAGGTTAGCATGGGCCACCACTGTGACCACAAATGCAAGTCGGTTTTGTGGTATAAAAACAGGAAGACCAGCAGAGGGCTCGAACCAGCGTCCAGTACTGACCTAGTTGTTTGGTTTCAGGCGTCGAGTCATAGCTTCTGGCTCAGTCTCTTCGCTGGTCCAGTGTGTGACAAACGTTACCAAAGTTTATTCTCTATAAGGATTACAATGCTGAGTTTACAGAATTTGGTTATTGTGTGGTTTACATGTAGTAAAATAATAATTACAGAGTGTACCACTAGAACACCTAGCATGGCTAGGCATTTCGAGCAGACTTAAATTAAATCTTAAGTTTAAAATATTACAAAATTATGAGGTAAGTTGGTATTATGGCTAAGTGACTAAATACTAGTTTGTGAGTTTAGCAATGTGAATGCTTTTGTTTTGGCACTATACATAGTTTCAGTATTGGAGTATCACAGGCCAACTTATGACTAGTTAAGATTCATTATTTTAAGATTGAGATTGATATTTCTGCTTATGGTCAAATGGGTGAGTGAGTGTAAGTGTTAACCACCAGGTGGTATTCGTGTAATTAGTTGACAGGGTGTATCAGGGAGATAAGATGTTTTCTGATGGTAGTTTTGAAGGTGATGAATGTGTCTGCAGTTTTAGAATTTTCAGGTAGGGTGTTCCAGATTTTAGGGCCTTTGACATACATTGAATTTTTGTAAAGATTTAGTCGGACACGGGGAATGTCATAGAGATGTTTGTGTCTGGTGTTGTGCCTGTGGGTTCTGTCACAACTATCAAGAAAGCGTTTTAGGTCAAGGTTAATATTGGAATTTAAGGTCCTGTAGATGTAGATTGCACAGTAGTAAGTGTGGATGTACTGAACAGGGAGCAAGTTTAGATCTATGAAGAGTGGGGGGGGGGGGTTGCCAGGGATGGGATTTAGTGATTATTCTTACTGCGGCTTTTTGTTGGGTTACTATTGGCTTTAGGTGTGTTGCTGCAGTTGAACCCCAAGCACAGATAGCATAGGTGAGGTATGGATATATAAGTGAATGGTATAGTGTGAGAAGAGCAGTTTGCGACACGTAGTATCGTATCTTGGAGAGGATTCCAACCGTTTTGGATACTTTTTTGGTTATGTGTTGGATATGGGTGCTGAAGTTCAGGTTGTTGTCGAGGTATAGGCCTAGGAATTTGCCCTCATTATGCCTGGCAATTAGAGTGTTGTCATCTTAATGTTAATTTGCGCATCTCCTGCTCTGCTACCAAACATAATATAGTAGGTTTTGTCAGTGTTAAGCGTAAGTTTATTGGCTGTCATCCAAGTCGATATTTTGATCAGCTCCTCATTAACAATGGTGTTGAGGGTGGCAAGATTAGGGTGAGAGATGACATAAGTCGTGTCGTCAGCAAAGAGAATGGGGTTCAGGTGTTGAGATACATTTGGGAGATCATTGATGTATATGAGGAAGAGCAGGGAACCAAGGACACTTCCCTGTGGAACTCCAGTATCAAGTGGCTGTGTTGTTGATGCTGTGTCTTTAATGGTGACATACTGATACCTATTAGTAAGGTAAGATTTGAAATAGGCAAGCGCATGGCCTCTTATACCATAATGGTCAAGTTTGTGGAGTAGGATGCCGTGGTCTACTGTGTCAAAAGCTTTTCTTAGGTCAATAAAAATTCCTAGTGGATATTCCTTATTTTCCAATGCTGTGTAAAGCAGATCTAGCATTTTTATGATTGCATCGTTAGTGCTTTTATTTTTCCTGAATCCAAATTGGCAGGGGTTGAGTATGTTTTGTGCCGTTATAAATGAATATAGTCTCCTGTGCACGAGTTTCTCAAAGATTTTGGATAGCAATGGTAAATTTGATATTGGCCTATAGTTGTTTAAATCTGTAGGGTCACCACCTTTATGTATTGGTGTAACCCTTGCCGTCTTGAGTAGTTTCGGGAAGGTGCTAGTTTCTAGTGACTTGTTAAAAAGTAATGAGATAGCATGCGAGAGGACATGGGCCGCTCTCTTGTACAATAATGGTGGGACATGAGACAGATTCCCTGAGTTATTTTTAAGTGACTTTATAATCTCGGTGACTTCCGTGGGCTCAGTTGGAGCAAGATAGAAGGAATTTGGGAAATTCCCATCTAGGTAGTCCCCGGCATGGGCATTGGTACGTGGGATTTTATTGGCGAGATTAGAACCTATGGTTGAGAAGAAGTCGTTTATCTTGTTAGCTGTGTCAGTGGGATGCAGTGGTGTTTCATTAGGGTTAGTTAGGACAATATTCTTGTTTTTTTTCAGTTTGTGGGTCCCTAGAATCTGAGAGAGTGTTTTCCAGGTCTTTTTTATATCTCCTCTTGTGTCAGTGAATCTACTGGAGTAGTATAGTTGTTTGGCTTTCTTTATTACTTTGGTGAGGACTGATGAATAGTGTTTAAGAATATCTTTGTGTATTAGGCCCTATCAGTATTGCTTTTCATATTGGTGTTTCTTATCAATGGATTTCAGAATGGTGCTGGTTAGCCATGGGCAACCAAGCCGTTTGTTTGTGATCTGTTTCGTTTTTATAGGACAATGTTTGTTGTATAGTCTAAGTAATTTGTTAAGAAAAATGTCTGTCCAGTCATCAATACCATTGGCCTTGGAGAATTCTGTAGGCCAGTCAACAGTCTCTAGGTCAGCTGTGAACTTCCTTATTGAGGCCTCATCATGGAGTCTAAATGAAACTTTGTTGTATTCAAGTGGTGGTTTACTAATGTTTGTCAAGAGGAAGGTAGGGTAGTGGTCTGTAGTGCTATCTGTGATTATTCCTGATTTAAGGGGGGCTAGTATATTGGTCCATATGTGGTCTATTATGGTTGCACTTGTCTCAGTGAGCCTGGTTGGTTTAGTTATTGTTGGTATGAGAAGTGTGTTGTTCATATTGTTGATGAAATCAGTTACAGGCTGATCATCTAGTAGGCCAAGGTTGATGTTGTAGTCTCCAGCTAAGAGAAGGTGGTGCTTATTCATTTGTCTGTTTGTTATTAGTTCCTTTAATTTCTCACTGAAAATTGGGATGTTTGTGTGGGGTATCCGGTAAATGGCACCGATCGTTATAGGCGTCTTAAGGTTTTTTACAGTAAAATTAGCAAAAATGTATTCTCCATATTCATCACTAAAGCAAGTGGTGCTAATACAAGATAATTGGTTAGAGTAATAGATAGCAATACCACCCCCAACTTGGTATGGTCTGCAGTTGTGGATTGCTGTGTATCCTGGTAGAGGGTAGATACCTATTGTGTCCTGCTTAAGCCAGGTCTCGGTAAGAATAATGCAGGAGAAGGGTGTCTAGTGATTCAAGGAGTGCCAGGAGGTCATCATAGTGTTTGCTTAAGGACCTGATGTTGTAGTTAAGTACTGATAGACTTTTAGCATTGTTTAGGATAGTGCTGGCTTGTGATGCTGTGTAGTAAAGGCCGTTACTTTCCAATAGGTTTTGGTTGTGTGTCAGATTATGGAGGTTTAGATCAGGGTCAACGTGATCAATCATATTCTAGGTTTAAATTATGGTTATTTATATCCTGAGTTGTGTGTTGAATTTTAGTACTGATATCTGTAGTTGTGGGAAGTTTGGACAAGTATATAGCTATAGCATTTTGGTCATGTAGAGTATAGTCACTAATACACATAATGGAGTTGGTGTTGTCTATGTGTTGTGCTGGAATGAACTAAAGTACAACTAGGTATAAACTAATAATATAAAAAAACAAATTAAAAATAGTACAAGACTCTCACTTGTAACTGCACTGAGGTCTAATGTAATGACTTTGGTATAGTCTATGTATTGAGCTCGAATGAGCTATAGTACAACTAGGTTTAATCTAATATAAAAATACAAATTAAAAATAGCACCAGACTCTCACTAGTAATTACACTATGGTCTAATATAATGAATTTGGTATTGACTATGTATTGAGCAAGAATGAGCTATAGTACAACTGAGTTTAATAATATAAAAAAGGCACAAGACTCTCAGTTGTAATTGCACTAAGGTCTTATATAAGTTTTTTACAAGAATTAGAGTATAACTAAATTTAAATTGACAAGATAAAGTATACAAGTTAAGGTAGCAAAAGAATAAGAAAAAAAAAGTAGAAAAAAAAATTACCACTAGCATAAAAAATGAGTCGTCATGAATTTCTATTCAATTTACTCGACTGCAAAAAAAAAAATTACTGGAATAAAAGGCTTATAAATGGACTTTTTTTGGGGGGAGAGGGGCGGGATAAAATACGGGAAGGTAATGGAGTAATTGTTGTCAGTAGTCAGGTTGGAACTAAGAGAAAAAATACAGAAACCATTTTCTTACAGACAACAATGGGATGCAGATACGATAAGTTATGGAAATAGTGGAAATTGACTGTGAAGTTAATGTGAAAAGGTAGAGGACTATTTTAAAAGAGAGTGAGGGATAGTGTGTATGTGTGTGTGAGTGTGTGTGAGTGTGTGTGTGAGAGTGTGTGTGTGTGTGTGTGTGTGTGTGAGAGTGTGTGTGTGTGTGTGTGTGTGTGTGTGTGTGTGTGTGTGTGTGTGTGTGAGTGTGTGTGTGTGTGTGTGTGTGTGTGTGTGTGTGTGTGTGTGTATGTGAGAGTGTGTGTGTGTGTGTGTGTATGTGTATGTGAGAGTGTGTGTGTGAGTGTGTGTGTGTGTGTGTGTGTATGTGTATGTGAGTGTGTGTGTGAGTGTGTGTACTCACCTAATTGTGGTTGTAGGGGTCGAGACTCAGCTCCTGGCCCCGCCTCTTCACTGATCGCTACTGGGTCCTCTCTCTCTCTGCTTCCTGAGCTTTGTCATACCTCTTCTTAAAACTATGTATGGTTCCTGCCTCCACTACTTCACTTGCTAGGCTATTCCACTTGCTGACAACTCTATAACTGAAGAAATACTTCCTAACGTCCCTGTGACTCGTCTGAGTCTTCAGCTTCCAGTTGTGACCCCTTATCCCTGTGTCCCCTCTCTGGAACATCCTATCTCTGTCCACCTTGTCTATTCCCCGCAGTATCTTGTATGTCGTTATCATGTCTCCCCTGACCCTTCTGTCCTCCAGTGTCGTCAGTCCGATTTCCCTTAACCTTTCCTCGTACGACATTCCCTTGAGCTCTGGGACTAGCCTTGTTGCAAACCTTTGTACTTTCTCTAACTTCTTGACGTGCTTGACCAGGTGTGGGTTCCAGACTGGTGCTGCATACTCCAGTATGGGCCTAACATACACAGTGTACAGTGTCTTGAACGATTCCTTATTAAGGTATCGGAACGCTATTCTCAGGTTCGCCAGGCGCCCGTGTGCTGCAGCAGCTATTTGGTTGATGTGTGCATCCGGTGATGTGCTCGGTGTTATGGTCACCCCAAGGTCTTTCTCCCTGAATGAGGTCTGTAGTCTTTGTCCACCTAGCCTATACTGTGTCTGCGGTTTTCTTTGCCCCTCCCCAATCTTCATGACTTTGCATTTGGCTGGATTGAATTCGAGAAGCCAGTCATGCCTCGTCCGATTTAATTCTTCTCATCAACTTCACGTCATCTGCGAACAGGGACACTTCAGAGTCTATTCCTTCCATCATGTTCACATATATCAAAAATAGCACTGGTCCTAGAACTGACCCCTGTGGGACCCCGCTCGTAACAGGCGCCCACTGTGATGCCTCTTCACGTACCATGACTCGTTGCTGCCTCCCTGTCAGATATTCCCTTATCCATTGCAGTGCCCTCCCTTTTACATGCGCCTGATCCTCCAGCTTCTGCACTAATCTCTTGTGGGGAACTGTGTCAAAGGCCTTCCTGCAGTCTAGGAAAACGCAATCTACCCACCCCTCTCTCTCGTGTCTTACTTCTGTTACCTTGTCATAAAGCTCCAGGAGGTTTGTGATACAAGATTTGCCTTCCATGAACCCATGCTGGTTTTCATTTATAATCTTGTTCCTTTCCAGGTGTTCGATCACTCTCCTCCTGATAATCTTCTCCATGACTTTGCACACAATACATGTCAGAGAGACAGGTCTGTAGTTTAGTGCCTCGTTTCTGTTTCCTTTCTTAAATATGGGGACTACATTAGCTGTCTTCCATTTCTCAGGTAGTTGCCCAGTTTCAAGGGATGTGTTGAAGATTGTGGTTAGAGGCACGCACAGCATCTCTGCTCCTTCTCTAAGGACCCATGGGGAGATGTTGTCCTGTCCCATCGCCTTTGAGGTGTCAAGGTCACTTAAGAGCTTCTTCACCTCCTCCTCAGTTGTTCGTATGTCATCCAACACTTGTTGGTATATTCCCTCTTGATGTTCCCTTCTGTGCTGTCTTCCCACAGCCCTTCCTGTCTCTACTGTAAAAACTTCCTTAAATCTCCTGTTCAGCTCCTCGCATACCTCCTGATCATTTCTTGTGATTTCTCCACCTTCTGTCCTTAATCTGATCACCTGGTCTTTGACTGTTGTCTTCCTCCTGATGTGGCTATACAACAGTTTCGGGTCAGTCTTGATTTTCGATGCTATGTCATTTTCATACTGTCGCTGGGCCTCCCTCCTTACCTGTGCATACTCATTCCTGGCTCTGCGACTGATCTCCCTATTTTCGTGTGTTCTCTGCCTTCTGTACTTTTTCCATTCTCTATTGCACTTTGTTTTTGCCTCCTTACACCGTCGGGTAAACCAGGGGCTCGTTCTGGTCTTCCCGTTGTTACTGTTGCCCTTGGGAATAAACCTTTCCACTGCCTCCTTGCATTTTGTTGTTACATATTCCATCATTTCATTTACTGGCTTTCCTGCCAGTTCTCTGTTCCACTGGACCTCCCGCAGGAAGTTCTTCAACCCTATGTAGTTCCCTCTTCTATAGTCAGGCTTTTCCCATTCAACTCCTGTTATTTTCTCCACTTGCAGCTCTACTATGTATTCAAAGCACAGAACCACGTGGTCGCTAGCTCCTAGGGGACTCTCATACTTGATGTCCTCAATGTCTGAGCTGCCCAGGGTGAACACAAGGTCCAATCTTGCTGGTTCATCCTCCCCTCTCACTCTGGTAGTGTCCTTAACATGTTGGTGCATGAGGTTTTCCAGCACCACGTCCAACATCCTGGCTCTCCATGTTTCGGGACCCCCATGTGGCTCCAGGTTTTCCCAGTCAATCTCCCTGTGGTTGAAATCTCCCATAACCAGCAACTTTGCTCTGCTGGAGTGAGCTCTTCTTGCCACCTCAGCAAGTGTGTCCACCATTGCTCTGTTGCTCTCCTCATATTCCTCTCTTGGCCTCCTGCAGTTCTGTGGTGGATTATACATCACTACAATGACCACTTTGTGTTCCCCAGCCTGAAGTGTACCTGCTATGTAGTCTCTCCCGTCTCATCTATGCCTTCCATTTTCTCGAATTTCCATCTGTTTTTTACGAGCAGAGCAACCCCCCCTCCCCCCCTGCCCCTTCTATCTTTCCTCATGATCTGGTATCCTGGTGGGAAGATTGCATCTGTTATTGTCTCTGTGAGTTTTGTTTCTGTAACTGCTATGATGTCTGGGGACTTCTCATTGATTCTTTCTTGCCATTCCTCATGTTTATTCGTTAATCCATCTGCATTTGTGTACCAAACCTTCAACTTCTGTTCTAATACTGTAACTGTGGTGCGGGGGGTGGAAACAGAGGGATCGGTGTGTGATGGTTGGTTTGGATTGTTGAGTTGCCTTGGGGGTGTCGTGGCTGGAGTCCTTCTGCAGGTGTTTCTGGGGGGTGCGCTTGTCCTTCCATTTGATCCTGGGTTATTCTGCTCTCCTTTTTCATATCTCATTTCTCCTTCCGTTTTTGAACTCTCTTTCATTGTCTTCCTTTCGTCCTGTGTTCTGTCTCGATCGAGGTACACACTCCGGAACTCCTGCTTGCCTCTCAGCCGTGCTTTCTCCTGCAGGATCATGGTTCGGGTTGATTCTGCCTTGAAAATTACTTTGAGAGGCCGATTCCTTTTCTTTGTGAACCACCCAATTCTCCGAAAATTTGCCACCTGGGTCATGTCCCCCTCGCCTATCACCTTCATGATATCTTCAATCGCTTTTTTCTCCTCCTGCTTTCTTTCATCATAAGTTTCCCCTTTAGCTTTGTCTAGCCCATAGACAAACACGGATCTCTCCCTTTCCACCTCCCACTGTGACTCCCATTGCATCCTCTGATGTGTTTTAGTTCCTTCCCGTGGAGTGTTCCTTCCTTCAGTCCCTTACCTAGTTATGGCCCCTATGCTTCTTGGTTTGTCCTTCCTGCTCACCTGTTCCTGGCCCCCACAGGTATCTGGTAAGGTCCTTGCACATGTCCTAGTTCCTTCAATGTCTTCCAACCTCTCATTCTGTCCTAGTTTGCTCCCTGTCTTTGTTTTGGCCTCATGTGGGTTTGACAGGACCTCTGCATACAGTTTAGTTTCCATGCTTCCTTCAGACCTGTTTTCTGTGTTTGATGTAGCCATTGCCGATGCTACTTCTGTAATATCTTTGTCTCTATGCTGTTTCAGATGTCTTAGCTCCTCTTCTAATCTCTCTATCTTGATTTCTGCTGCTGTGGCCTGTTGCTTCCACCTTCTGCATTCTGCTGCTAACCTCTCTTCCATCTTCCTTTCCAGCTCATCTAGTCTCCTTCCCCAGTCTTCCTCCCTTTTTTTGAGCTCTACCTCCCATTCCTCCCTCCCAGATTCGTCCTTGGAGCCCCTTGTCCTCATCCTGGTTCTAGGTTCCCCCGTTGCTCCACAGAAGGGGGGACAGGTGGTTAGGGGGAGGGGAATAGATGGTTAGGAGGAGAGGGGATGGATGGTTGTGGGGAAGGGGGAGGATGGTTATTGGAGGGGTAGAGATAGTTGGGGGAGGGGGTTAGATGGTTTGAGGGAGAGAGGGGATGGATGGTTATGTGTGTGTATGTGTATGTGAGAGTGTGAGTGTGTGCGTGTATGTGTATGTGAGAGTGTGTGTGTGTGAGAGAGTGTGTGTGTGTGTGTGTATGTGTATGTGAGAGTGTGTGTATGTGAGTGTGTGTATGTGAGTGTGTGTGTGTGAGAGTGTGTGTGTATGTGTATGTGAGAGTGTGTGTGTGAGTGTACTCGCCTAGTTGTACTCACTTAGTTGAGGTTGCGGGGGTCGAGTCTGAGCTCCTGGCCCCGCCTCTTCACTGATCGCTACTAGGTCACTCTCCCTGAACCGTGAGCTTTATCATACCTCTGCTTAAAGCTATGTATGGATCCTGCCTCCACTACATCACTTCCCAAACTATTCCACTTGCTGACTACTCTGTGACTGAAGAAATACTTCCTAACATCCCTGTGATTCATCTGTGTCTTCAACTTCCAACTGTGTCCCCTTGTTACTGTGTCCAATCTCTGGAACATCCTGTCTTTGTCCACTTGTCAATTCCTCTCAGTATTTTGTATGTCATTATCATGTCCCCCCTATCTTTCCTGTCCTCCAGTGTCGTCAGGTTGATTTCCCTTAACCTCTCCTCGTAGGACATACCTCTTAGCTCTGGGACTAGTCTTGTTGCAAACCTTTGGACTTTCTCTAGTTTCTTTACGTGCTTGGCTAGGTGTGGGTTCCAAACTGGTGCCGCATACTCCAATATGGGCCTAACGTACACGGTGTACAGGGTCCTGAACGATTCCTTATTAAGATGTCGGAATGCTGTTCTGAGGTTTGCTAGGCGCCCATATGCTGCAGCAGTTATTTGGTTGATGTGCGCTTCAGGAGATGTGCCTGGTGTTATACTCACCCCAAGATCTTTTTCCTTGAGTGAGGTTTGTAGTCTCTGGCCCCCTAGACTGTACTCCGTCTGCAGTCTTCTTTGCCCTTCCCCAATCTTCATGACTTTGCACTTGGTGGGATTGAACTCCAGGAGCTAATTGCTCGACCAGGTCTGCAGCCTGTCCAGATCCCTTTGTAGTTCTGCCTGGTCTTCGATCGAGTGAATTCTTCTCATCAACTTCACGTCATCTGCAAACAGGGACACCTCAGAGTCTATTCCTTCCGTCATGTCGTTCACAAATACCAGAAACAGCACTGGTCCTAGGACTGACCCCTGTGGGACCCCGCTGGTCACAGGTGCCCACTCTGACACCTCGCCACGTACCATGACTCGCTGCTGTCTTCCTGACAAGTATTCCCTGATCCATTGTAGTGCCTTCCCTGTTATCCCTGCTTGGTCCTCCAGATTTTGCACCAATCTCTTGTGTGAAACTGTGTCAAACGCCTTCTTGCAGTCCAAAAATATGCAATCCACCCACCCCTCTCTCTCTTGTCTTACTGCTGTCACCATGTCATAGAACTCCAGTAGGTTTGTGACACAGGATTTCCCGTCCCTGAAACCATGTTGGCTGCTGTTGATGAGATCATTCCTTTCTAGGTGTTCCACCACTCTTCTCCTGATAATCTTCTCCATGATTTTGCATACTATACATAATCTTCTCCATGATTTTGCATACTATACATGTCAGTGACACTGGTCTGTAGTTTAATGCTTCATGTCTGTCTCCTTTTTTAAAGATTGGGACTACATTTGCTGTCTTCCATGCTTCAGGCAATCTCCCTGTTTCGATAGATGTATTGAATATTATTGTTAGGGGTACACATAGCGCCTCTGCTCCCTCTCTCAATACCCATGGGGAGATGTTATCTGGCCCCATTGCCTTTGAGGTATCTAGCTCACTCAGAAGCCTCTTCACTTCTTCCTCGGTTGTGTGCACTGTGTCCAGCACATGGTGGTGTGCCCCACCTCTCTGTCTTTCTGGAGCCCCTTCTGTCTCCTCTGAACACTTCTTTGAATCTCTTGTTGAGTTCCTCACATACTTCACGGTCATTTCTTGTTGTGTGTGTGTGTATGTGAGTGTGTGTGTGTATGTGAGTGTGTGTGTGTGTGTGTGTGTGTGTGTGTGTGTGTGTGTGTGTGTGTGTGTGTGTGTGAGTGTGTGTGTGTATGTGTGTATGTGAGAGTGTGTGTGAGAGAGGGTATGTTTATGTTGGAGGGTGTGTGTCTGTATGTGTGTGTGTGTGCATGTGAGTATGTGTGTGTGTGTGTGTGTGTGTGTGTGTGTGTGTGAGAGAGAGAGAGAGCTGGAACAGAAGGTTCAGGTGACATCAATTCTTGTAAAACAAAACCACTTCTGAAAATTAATTAAAGTGTCTTCTATTTACCAGCCTCTGGTGTAGCTTCAATCTCAAGTTATTATTAGTATTTTCGTTTTTATGGGCAGTGTCTATAACGGTTTAAATGCTTTCCGATTATTAGTATTTTCGTCTTTAAGGACAGTGTCTATAAAGGTTCAAATGCTTTCCGATTATTAGTATTTTCGTCTTTTTGTACAGTGTCTATAAAGGTTCAAATGCTTTCCAATTATTAGTATTTTCGTCTTTATGGGGCGAAGTCCATAATTTCATTCTAATCATGATTATCATCATAATAATATTAATAACATGGGAGAGGAGCACTGCAATAGGCCTACAGGGAAGGCGTATTCACACTAATCACGCCCACTCATGACTTTGCACAACCTGTGTTTAAAGCTTTCCAAGTCCAGCTGTCTAAGTCTAGCTGTCTATTGCCAAACCTCTGTTCTTCTAAAGCGTTTGGGAATCTTGATATATCCAGTTTGATTTTTTTTTTTTTTTTTTTTTTTTTTTTTTTTTGAGAAACCTCCCTTGTTTAGATATTTTCAGCATTACATCTCTAGACAAATAACTGACACATTGGAGAGAGAAAGGTTTTTGTGTATTGTCACAATCACGGTATTGTGCCTTTTTTCTCTTTATTATATATCCTTGTTTTGTCCTGAGTTCAAAATTTTATTTTACACGTTTCTAGAGAATGTAAATTTTTTTTTTTACACACCGGTCATCTCCCACCGAGGTCAGGGTCACCCGAAAAAAAATATTTTCACCATTCATTTAGTCACTGTCTTGCCAGAAGCTTTGTGACATGACAAGTCACATGACCCTCTGAACTACAACATCCCCACCCCTCCTTCAGAGTGCAGGAGCTGTACTTCACACCTCCAGGAATCAAGTCCGGCTAAACGACTTTCCTGAACCACCTTTTCTCTCCTTGCTCACACTCCGACAACACGTCAAATCATAAAAATCCACTTGGATCCACTCATTCATCTCTAACATACTCAATACAAGCCTTTTGGATGTCCAAGCCCCTAGCATAGAAACCCTTACCGATTCCCTCCCTTTTCTAGGACGACCCCTACTACTCCTTCCCTCCATCCCAGATTTATATGTCTTCCTAGTGATCCTATTTTGCTCCATCCCACCAAACCACATCAACAACCCCTCCTTAGCCCTCTGAATAATACTTTTAGTAACCCCACACCTCCTTCTAATCTCTAAACTACGCTGCAACGTTTAAAACCCATGCTTCTCACCCATACAAAAGTGTTGATGCTACTATACTCAGGTATATTACCCTTATTTTGCCTCTAAGAATACGGCTGTTTGTCTTTACAGATGGGTTCCGTGCTCTTAATCTCTTTTCTTTAATGGAAGATATCTAATATAGATGATTAGCTTTGTCATCCTCCTCTGTATATTTTCCAGCGAATTTATGGCCATTATGATATATGGAAAGAAAGAATTAGCCTCGTAATCTAAATAAGGTTTTTCCAACGAAAGCTAGCGATGTGTTTGTTACATTGTAAGAAACATGACGGGAGTATATATAGTGTTTAGATTTCTGTTATTTATATTTGTACATGAAACCAAGTAAGCTACTTCCCCTGTTCCGAACATACGCGCACTGGTGGCTAGGCTTCAGATTTCTGCTACGTGAAACTCTTGCTGTTTGTACATTAGTCAGGGAAAAAATCCCCTGAGGTGGGACTTCATCAGAAGATGAGCCCCTCGTGAATGACTTCCTCATGGTGCCTATTCTATGGTGGGACTACATAAGATGGTGTGCCCAAGAAAATGTTGATTCAACTGGGACAGGAGAGCGAGTCTGGTGGTGGACCAGGGCAGCACGGATCTCTTGCTTTTCCTTCTAGACTCATGTGATCTGTTGTGTCAGAATAACCACTTCGTATTCCTTATTGCAGTGAAGCCACTCATTTTTATCCATGTGAGATTTTAATTTCTCGTTCTCTTCCCGAGGAGCCTAAACCTCATCCTTGAAATCTAGAACCTCATCTTGAGAACTAGAACCTCATCTTGAAAACTAGAACCTCATCCGTGAAAAATAAAACCTTATCCTTTAGAACTCAGTTCTGCTTCTTAAGTTGTTAGCAAACACTTCACTTTAGATTCTCTGGAAAAATTCACACAGGTCTGGACAGGTCCACACAACCTCACTTGACCACTCACCCACTGACTTATATTTTTATATATGTATTAAAGGTCTAATTAGCAATATAATATGGAGTATCAGCTGTATTGTCTTGGTGAATACTCAGCTTTACCAAATAATTTGAAATTAGAACCTGTCACTTAGTTTCAGTTTCCTGATTCACTAATAGAAATGGCTCTTTGCCTTATATTGTTTTTTCTCTCGTATTACTGATCTCGGAGATTACAGTGTGGTTATTAAACGGTTTATTTTCACATATCTCACTTGTTATGCTTGAATTTCTATTAAAATCTATTTAAGTCCACAATTTAAAAAAAAAAAATTCCGTCCTTAAGCCTGTTTTGATTATTGTTTACTACCATTTTTTCTGTATTTTTTTTTATTCCAATTCTGACTTATTTATATGCATCGTTGTAGCTCCTGACCTGAAAAGTCCCGTTCCACAACGAAAAATGTAAAAAGATGACGAGCTAACTTATCTAAGTTGTTGCTTCCTGCAGATATTCTACTCCTGCTGTTACTGATGCTGCAGCATGTGTTGATGCTGCAGCAGCAGCTGCTGCTGTTGTTGCTACCACTTGTGTTGATCCTGTTGCTGCTTCCTGCAGCTGTTGTTGCTGTAGCAGCGACGGCTGCAGCTGCTGTTGTTGCTATTACTTGCGTTGATCCTGTTGCTGCTCATTCCTGCCTCTGTTGTTGCTGCAGCATCTGCCGAAGTTGTCCCCAAAGATTCGACTGAAAAATCTACCATGGTTGAAGAATCTCTTATTCAAAAGCGTGGACTGGGATAAAAAAAAAAAATCGAATGA
The DNA here is from genome assembly GCF_038502225.1 of Cherax quadricarinatus. Taxonomy (NCBI): domain Eukaryota; kingdom Metazoa; phylum Arthropoda; class Malacostraca; order Decapoda; family Parastacidae; genus Cherax; species Cherax quadricarinatus. Next base: position 59,551,348 of record NC_091296.1, read on the forward strand.
TCCCTGGCGGATGTTGAAGGCGAGTAGGAAGCCGAGGAGTGTGATGGTGGTGGTGGGAGATCTCAAGCAACTGACAACAAAAAAATATCTGATGGAAGAGGTGGGAAGTGTTGATAAAGGGTGCGAGAGGCGCGGGGAAGACAGGGAAGAGGTGGGAAGTGTTTATAAGGGTGCGAGAGGCGCGGGGAAGAGCTGATGAAAGAGGTGGGAAGTGGTGATGATGACGGTGGGAAGCGTGAAGAAGACAAAGATCCATAAGATGGACCTGCATCAGACAGATGACAAGAGGAAATGTGAAGTTGTAGGCGACGTAATAAATTATAAAGAAGAAGGAGGAGGAGAAAGGGAACAAGTAGAAGAAGAATAATTATGAAGAAAAAGAAAAAGGAAGAAGAGGAGAACAAGTAAAGCAAGAAAAAGAATAATTATGAGAAAGAAGAAGAAAGAGAAGAACAAGTCGAATAAAAGAATAATGATAATTACGAGGAAGAAGAAGGAACAAAAGAAAAAAAGGAAAAAAAGAAGAGGAAGAAGAGCAACGAAAGAGAAGAATAAGTAACCTAACTCCCTGGAGTTAGAACCATGGAGCTGAGCTCTTCTCCAGGCTGAGGGACTGACCACCTCAAATTCTATTACTCCAGCATTGAGGGACTGATTACATCTTCACTTCGCTACAACACCTACTGCCTCTGTATTCGATTTAGATTTAAAAAAGAGATAGGTAAACACACTGGTTTATAAACAGAGTTGTTGATGCGTGGATCAATCTTCCGAGTACGGTAGTAGACGCTAAGACCTTGGGTAGCTTTAAAAAAAAAATTGGAAAAAATATACAAGTGAGAGGGGCTGGGTTTGATTAGTGCCTGGGGTATTGAAGCTAATTCTTGGGAGGCTTTGAGAAGAGGCTGGAAGGGTGGGTGAGAACGGTTGGTTTAGTCTAAGACCTGCCAAGTGTGTGGGGTGGCAGCGAGGTGGTCTCGTCCTTGTATGTCTTTTTCTTAACCTTTATTTTTGTACTTCCTTGGAATTTCGTTATTTTTTCGCAGTGGTTCTGCATGTATGTATGTATGTATGTGTATGTATGTATGTATGTGTATGTATGTATGTATGTATGTGTATGTATGTATGTGTATGTATGTATGTATGTATGTATGTATGTATGTACGTATGTGTATATATATATGTCGTGCCGAATAGGCAGAACTTGCCATTTTGGCTTAAATAGCAACGCTCATCTTGCCATATAGGACAAGCGAAAATTTGTGTATGCAATAATTTCGTCAAAATCATTCTGAACTTAACGAAAAAAATATATTTCACTGTGTTTGTTTAGTATTAAATTACTGTAAACGTATCTAAAATATATTTAGTTGGGTTAGGCTAAAATAAATTTTCCTTGTAATAATAAGGTTAGGTAAGTTTTCTAAGATTCTTTTGGTGCAAAATTATAAATTTTTACATTAACATTAATGTAAAAATATATCTTTGAACGTATAAGAGAAAATTTTAGAAATGACTTAATTTTAAATGAGTTCTTGCTAATTGACCAGTTTTACATATTCGGCAGGACATATATATATATATATATATATATATATATATATATATATATATATATATATATATATATATATATATATATATATATATACATGCACTTAACGGTGTATATAAACTATTAATTAGAAAAAAATTATTTATGGTACTAGTGTTAAAAATTTATTTGAAAAAGAAAAAAAAACCTATCAGGCTAAAAAATACTAATGGCCAGCTATGCTGGAACTATTTACAAGGATTATTCCAAAATCTTGGTATAATGGAGAGATTATAATTGGTAAGAGTTAAGTGTTTGATAAATAGAGGTGCGTGTGAATGATGAGTCTGTGTCTTGTGTCGGTGACTAGGTGAGTCTGTGTCTTGTGTCGGTGACTAGGTGAGTCTGTGTCTTGTGTCGGTGACTAGGTGAGTCTGTGTCTTGTGTCGGTGACTAGGTGAGTCTTTGTCTTGTGCCGGTGATTGGGTGAGTCTGTGTCTTGTGCCGGTGACTAGGTGAGTCTGTGTCTTGTGCCGGTGACTAGGTGAGTCTGTGTCTTGTGCCGGTGACTAGGTGAGTCTGTGTCTTGTGCCGGTGATTGGGTGAGGCTGTGTCTTGTGCCGGTGACTAGGTGAGTCTGTGTCTTGTGCCGGTGACTAGGTGAGTCTGTGTCTTGTGTCGGTGACTAGGTGAGTCAAATTCAAATTCAAATTCAAATTCAAAGTTTATTCTCTATAAGGATTACAATGCTGAGTTTACAGAAATTTGGTTATTGTTTGGTTTACATGTAGTAAAATTGTGATTACAGAGTGTACCACTAGAACGCTTAGCATGGCTAGGCATTTCGGGCATACTTAGTTTTATTCTTAATCGTAAAATATTACAAATTATGAGGTAAGTTGGTATTATGGCTAAGTGACTAAATACTAGTTTGTGAGTTTAGCAATGTGAATGCTTTTGTTTTGGCACAGTATATAGTTTCAGTATTGGAGTCTTTGTCTTGTGCCGGTGATTGGGTGAGTCTGTGTCTTGTGCCGGTGACTAGGTGAGTCTGTGTCTTGTGCCGGTGACTAGGTGAGTCTGTGTCTTGTGTCGGTGACTAGGTGAGTCTGTGTCTTGTGTCGGTGACTAGGTGAGTGTCTAGTGTCACAGTCTAGGTGATTTTGTGTCTAGTGTCATATCCTAGGTGAATTTGTGTCTAGTATCATAGCCTAGGTGAGTCTGTACCTAGTGTCATAGTCTAGGTGAGTGTATCTAGTGTCATGCCTAGGTGAGTGTCTAGTGTCATAGCCTAGGTGAGTGTGTCTAGTGCCATAGCGTAGGTGAATGTGTTTAGTGTCGTAGCCTAGGTGAGTGTGTCTAGTGTCATAGCCTAGGTGAGTGTCTAGTGTCAGCCTAGGTGTGTCTAGTGTCGTAGCCTAGGTGAGTGTATTATATCCATTATCATTCTTCTAAGACAGAACTGGATCTGGTATTATACTAGACACAATAATATTTTTATCTCTGGGACAAGGGTCTGTGTCTGAAAATGGAGTCCGTGAACCCCACGGGGTATATAGTTTAAAATCTTAAGGTGTCTACAGCAGGCTATGAAAATGTAGAAAATTTGCATGGAAATCCGAGAATTCAACACTCCATAATTGATAAATAAGACCCTTGTGCAAAAAATTTGATATGTTTAATGTTAAAACGTTTCGAATAGAATGTTGTACATGTGTCTTAATCATCAACTTGTCGGTATTTTATACCATCTTCAACATACTATTTCATAATTAACCAGGCCTTCGAAAATAAGCAATGCTTAAGAGGCAAAATTTAATTTTGATAAAATTAGCAACAAAAATTGTAACATTTTCCGGCATATAAGGCGCACGAGCATATGAGACATAAAGAGTATGTTTCCAACCAGTTTTAATTTTCTTTGGCGATGGCGGGGAAAAGCAACGCCTTAGAGTTGGCGACGCTCATCGGGTTACCGAGGGGCATTAAAACGCAAGCGTACGTCCCACCGCCTTCTCGGAGAGATCATTTATTTAGCTTCAGTTCATTACTGGATGACTGGCCATCGCTAAAACCGAAATAACTTTAGTCTTACACCGTAATAAGGGAGAACAAGGCACATTTAGTGCATGTCATACTGTCGCACTTTTCATTTTCCACGTCTTGATAATTGTATAAAAGAAATGCAGCGCTGTATGACCCTGGTGGGTTTAGCTCTTCCTTTTGATTATAATAATGTATAAAAGAATAATGGTACTCATAGCCAGGTTACATTAAATGGTACTCACTGAAAAGAGGTTCTGGGTGTCTCATCTGATTTCCTCTGAATAAATCCTCATGAGCACTAACTTAAGTAAAAAGAATTAAAAAAAATTAAATAAAAATATTAGTACAGTAATTCTTTTCTTCCAGTCCCTTACATATAAATAATCACAAAAAATGTACGCACCAAGCACGTCATTTGAATAACAACAGAGATAATATATGTGAAGCAAGAAGACAGAGCAATACTCTGCAAAAACAAGCGAGTGAAAGCACTCTCGTCATCTCTCAGTTCTCTCATAGATTTCTAGAGAACGATGTTGCTTAATTCCATTTACATTTAGCTTTTCGATAAAGAGGTATTAGTGAATTCAGGCAAAAAATCTAATACTCATTATTACAACTGGTTTAAAAGGTATTTATACGCAGGGGAAAAAAATGTTACCTGGATGAAATTCAAAAGTTATGTCGTATGGAGAGCTTACTGAATTATTATTATTATTATTATTATTATTATTATTATTATAATGAATCGCAGGGATGTTAGGAAGTATTTCTTCAGTCACAGAGTTGTGAGGAAGTAGAATAGTCTGGGAAGTGATGTAGTGGAGGCAGGATCCATACATAGCTATAAGAAGAGGTATGATAAAGCTCATGGAGCAGGAAGAGTGACCTAGTAGCGACCAGTGAAGAGGCGGGGCCAAGAGCTATGAATCGACCCCTGCAATCACAACTAGGTGAATACACACACACACACACACAGATGTATATATCACAGTGCCTATACATTGAGAGTTTACTTTAATCTCCTATTTTAAGGAATCAAGTATTTTTGAGTGGTGGTGAACGGGTTCCGGTGCGGCCACAATAACTCTCGTCTAGTTGATAGACGTTAAATTACGTTTAACAAACCAACTACTTCTGGCAAGACAGGAACTGCATGAGTGACGGTATGACTGTTTCCTTCTTCGAGTCAACCCTGCCTTGATGGGAGATGAATAATAATAATAATAATAATAATAACAGAACAGTGTAATGGCTAAGTGGATGTTATGAAATTAATTTCTCTAACATTAATCAGAGGAAATAAAAAGGCCAAAATAATTATTTTATGATTTTTAAATTTTAACTCATGACGATTTTTCCTCCCTTTGCTCTGAGTCATTTGCAGCTTCATGGAGGTCACTGTGACCTCACCATGACAACCTACACCTCACCAGCCTCAGTGACCTCACCATGACAACGTACGCTTCACTACTCTCCAAGGTGACTCAAGTTGAACAAGTTTTCTGACGTGGGTCTTAGTCATATAATGACCCGCATCTGGAACTTTTGGTTATTTGACAGAGACCTTCCTCTGGCTTACAGCTTTATCTCTTAAAAAATTAAGGTTATAATTATCATCTTAATACATTTCAGTATTTTTTTGTACGCTAGGTTAGGTAAGGTCCGCTAGGAAACATCTGAATTTTGTAGGTAAATATGAAGTTTGTCAGGAAACAGGACCAAATCTAATATTTGTACATCGGTGAAGAACATTATAATCCCTAAAACTCTAATTAATGTATACTCTCAGTATATGTATGCTGAGGAAAAAAAATGTATCATCGTAGAATTTTCACACTTTATTAATAATAATCATATTAGTATTATAATTTATTAATATTATTTAATTATTATTATTTTCATTATTTGATTGGACATACCAGGTACTGAGACACACAAGCAACTCACTGAACATAAAAGCCTGTCGTTAAAAAAGCTGACACTGTTATCCTCTGTCACGTTGCAATTACTAGAATACAATATGTCAAAGGCATTTTTTTTTTTGTGTTCCAAATACAATAGTTACTCCGCTAAACAACGTTGCAAATACAATAGTCCCCGGTGATCTAAACAACGCTGGTAAAACAAGTCACTCTCAACAAGCAACAAGCTTCCTGAACCTTGCATCAGGACACACTTATACATCCCATTCGTTTTTACAAGCGCGCGCACACACACACACACACACACACACACACACACACACACACACACACACACACACACACACATGAAAATGACATAGCAGCGAAAGCCAAATCTGACCCGAAACTGTTGTACAGCCACATCAGGAGGAAAATAACAGTCAAGGACCAGGTAATCAGGCTAAGGAAGGAAGGAGGAGAGACAACAAGAAATGACCGTGAAGTATGTGAAGAACTCAACAAGAGATTCAAAGAAGTGTTCACAGAGGAGACAGAAGGGACTCCAGATAGACGGAGAGGTGGGGCACACCACCAAGTGCTGGACACAGTGCACACAACCGAGGAAGAAGTGAAGAGGCTTCTGAGTGAGCTAGATACCTCAAAGGCAATGGGGCCAGATAACATCTCCCCATGGGTATTGAGAGAGGGAGCAGAGGCGCTATGTGTACCCCTAACAACAATATTCAATACATCTATCGAAACAGGGAGATTGCCTGAGGCATGGAAGACAGCAAATGTAGTCCCAATCTTTAAAAAAGGAGACAGACATGAAGCATTAAACTACAGACCAGTGTCACTGACATGTATAGTATGCAAAATCATGGAGAAGATTATCAGAAGAGTGGTGGAACACCTAGAAAGGAACGATCTCATCAACAGCAGCCAACATGGTTTCAGGGACGGGAAATCCTGTGTCACAAACCTACTGGAGTTCTATGACATGGTGACAGCAGTAAGACAAGAGAGAGAGGGGTGGGTGGATTGCATTTTCTTGGACTGCAAGAAGGCGTTTGACACAGTTCCACACAAGAGATTGGTGCAAAAACTGGAGGACCAAGCAGGGATAACAGGGAAGGCACTACAATGGATCAGGGAATACTTGTCAGGAAGACAGCAGCGAGTCATGGTACGTGGCGAGGTGTCAGAGTGGGCACCTGTGACCAGCGGGGTCCCGCAGGGGTCAGTCCTAGGACCAGTGCTGTTTCTGGTATTTGTGAACGACATGACGGAAGGAATAGACTCTGAGGTGTCCCTGTTTGCAGATGACGTGAAGTTGATGAGAAGAATTCACTCGATCGAAGACCAGGCAGAACTACAAAGGGATCTGGACAGGCTGCAGACCTGGTCCAGCAATTGGCTCCTGGAGTTCAATCCCACCAAGTGCAAAGTCATGAAGATTGGGGAAGGGCAAAGAAGGCCGCAGACGGAGTACAGTCTAGGGGGTCAGAGACTACAAACCTCACTCAAGGAAAAAGATCTTGGGGTGAGTATACCAGGCACATCTCCTGAAGCGCACATCAACCAAATAACTGCTGCAGCATATGGGTGCCTAGCAAACCTCAGAACAGCATTCCGACATCTTAATAAGGAATCATTCAGGACCCTGTACACCGTGTACGTTAGGCCCATATTGGAGTATGCGGCACCAGTTTGGAACCCACACCTAGCCAAGCACGTAAAGAAACTAGAGAAAGTGCAAAGGTTTGCAACAAGACTAGTCCCAGAGCTAAGAGGTATGTCCTACGAGGAGAGGTTAAGGGAAATCAACCTGACGACACTGGAGGACAGGAGAGATAGGGGGGACATGATAACGACATACAAAATACTGAGAGGAATTGACAAGGTGGACAAAGACAGGATGTTCCAGAGATTGGACACAGTAACAAGGGGACACAATTGGAAGCTGAAGACACAGATGAATCACAGGGATGTTAGGAAGTATTTCTTCAGCCACAGAGTAGTCAGTAAGTGGAATAGTTTGGGAAGCGATGTAGTGGAGGCAGGATCCATACATAGCTTTAAGCAGAGGTATGATAAAGCTCACGGCTCAGGGAGAGTGACCTAGTAGCGATCAGTGAAGAGGCGGGGCCAGGAGCTCAGACTCGACCCCCGCAACCTCAACTAGGTGAGTACAACTAGGTGAGTACACTCCCTCATGATACAAATTTATTGTAACTTCGAGACTTGTAAAAGATTATAAATTATGCTGATTATAAACTCTTGTGAATATTAAGGTACTACTATTGCAATTATTACGATTATTGATAGTGTTTAATTTGTTTGATCAATAATTTAAAACTCTGGTCACTAACTTAAAACTCCAGTCAATAATATAAAACTAGTCAATAATTTAAAACACTAGTCTGTAATATAAAACACTAGTCAATAATTAAAACAATAGTCAATAATTAAAACACTAGTCAGTAATTTAAAACACTAGTCAATAATTTAATGGCTTAGTCGACAAGACGCCGACATTTTCTTGCCATTCTTTTTTTTTTATTAAAAATCGTACTATGGGTACCTCTCTGAAAACGTAAATTATGACTTGTGGTCTGTCCACTGGTATATCAGCAGTCATCAAGAGACACCACACAAGTAACAGAAATTCACAGTTAAGTAGGCTACACACGTCTCACATCTACTTTGATAACTTGAACCCAGCGCTAAGTTATTTGTGAATGATGCCGTAACTAAAGTTGTGACTATGTATCACTGGAAAGCCCTGCCTAGTCATAAATTTGTCTAGCGCTTGGAATAAGTTATCTCAGCACGATGTATGTGACCAGAGAGGCGTGTTGCCTGATGCAACGTCTGCTGCAACAGCTGCAGTAACGTCTGCAGAACTAGACGAAGAACCCTCAAGTTTCATTATTTTTGGAGGGATGAGAGATACTTTATTTTAGTTTTTATTGAATTTGAAGATCAAATGAAGCTTAAACACACACACATACACATATCTGGAGCTGTGAATCGACCCCTGCAATCACAATTAGGTAAGTACACACATACACACGATAACGACGTATAAAATAATGAAAGGAATTGACAAAGTGAACAGGACCAGAAGGTTTCCGAGATGGGATGCAGGAACATGAGGGCACAACTCTAAGTTGAAAACTCAGATGAGTCATAGGATATATATATATATATATAATACACGTTTAACGCTAAACTCACATGGGTCATTCAGCGCAAGACGTAATGGATGCTTGATCCTCCGTCTGCTGAACGCAAGACAGACGCGCTCCCTATTTGTACTCACCTAAGTGTTCCTAAAAAAAAAGATGAGTCATAGGGATGTTAGGAAGTATTTCTTCAGCCTCAGAGGTGCCAGGTAGTGGAACAATCTAGAGAGTGAAGTGAAAAACTTATGATAAGGCTCTTGGAACCGGGAGAGAGTGTACTTAATAGCGACCAGAGAAGAGACGGCTCCAGGAGCTGTGGATCGACCCCCTGCAACCACATATAGGCGAGTACATAAACCCATTCAAAATCAGGCCAGTTGTCTGTCGACAAGTGTCTTTGACAACTGGAAATTAACACACATTAAACCTGCCAATCAATAGAGCTCACGCTCTACATATGACGCATTGGTTTAGCTTTTGTTTTTTAATATAATAATAACGAATACAGCACATGTGGAAATACAACAGAATACAAAGTATTACAGATGAACAAGTGGCCGTAGAATCCAAGGGACACTATCCAACCAGCACAAAATTTGAAAGCAACTACCACGTTGCAATCCACAAGACTACAAATAACTAATAAAAACTGGCTGATCTGAGGAGGCAATAGGACCATAAGGATTAGTAAGTATGTTTATTCAGGATGGGCCAATGGCCCTCCGTTCAAGAATGAATGATTCTTTTCAGATGATCGTCAGTGTCGGCTCGTGACATTATATCTATTTCAAGGTGTAGGTTACCCGAACACAAACATGTACACTCAGTGCCCACTTTATTAGGTACATCTTCCTCGTATTGAGTAGGGTGCCCCTTTGCCCCCCAGAACAGCCTGAGTTCTTCATGGAATTCAGCAAAGTGCTTGAAATATTCTACATTCCTTTGAGACGCTGGTCCATGTTGGCTTGATAGCATCACGCAGTTGCTGCGTGATTCGCAGCACATTCATGCTGCGAATCTCCAGTTCCACCACATCCCAAAGGTTGATGCCAAATTCTGACCCTACCATCTGCATGTCGCAGCAGAACTCGCGATTCGTCAGACTTTTTCCAATCTTCATTTGTCCAGTTTTAAGAACATAAGAAAGAGTGCTACAGCAGGCCTACTGGCTCATGCTAGGCAAGCCTAGCTCACACCTACTCATGTACTGTTCTAACTTATTTTTTAAGCACACAAGGTTTTAGTTTCAGAGACGCTACTCGGGAGCTTGTTCCGCTTATCCTCAACTCGATTAGCAAACCAATGCTGTCCTATATCCTTTCTAAATCTATTTTTTTCCAACTTAAACTCATTGCTACGAATCCTGTCTTGGTCAGGTTTTTTTAGTACATTATTTACAACCCCTTTATTATCTCTGTTTCCCATTTTATACACCTTAATCATGCCACAAACAGGCAGTGTTATTTACAAACATTATCTCTACGTTCGCCTGTTTGCGAATTGTTAAGCCTTTCAAATCTCATTGTTCACTGCATGTGACTGGATTTGATTAAATAACTCTGAAAACAAGCCTGGTGCTCCGGAGTATGGGGAAACATCGTCTAGCTCTGGCTAGACACCCATACTTATTCTGGGGTCTGGCTCCGTGGTCAAGTACTGTGTACTCTGATACAGAGTTTGCAGGTTCTGCTTGCTTCGTAACTGTGCTTAAAACGACGATATAATACTTTATATTCAAGCATAAAAAACCGAGGAAGCTAGAGTAAGCTTTATAAGCATTAACTTGACTGCTCAGCGTTTCTGACAATTTTTGTTTAATCCTCGGGAGAGGAAGCAGTATAAGGACACACATGTTTCCGTCCATCTGGAAGCCTCTGGTTTGTTTTCCGTCCACCTGGAATTCTGTCTTGTTTCCAATACAATTGATGCAAAATGAGGAGACATATCTGTCTCAGGAAAGATGAACTCAAGACGGGACGGAAGCCTAACAAGAAGCCTTGTCTTCTCCACGGTGATTCCTGCAGAGATCAACACAAGACTTGGGGGGGAGGGGTGAACGGGACGGGAAGGTAGAGAAGTAAGGACTAAACAAGGAGGAAAACAAACAGTGGGGTAGAAAAAAAATATAGAGGCAGGGCAGTAAGGGCCGCAGGGGATC